>NC_057933.1:6880829-7008329 GCF_018555375.3 Anguilla rostrata | reverse complement strand
CTCCTACCCCGCCCCCCCCCCGACTCCCTTTGTGATAACGAGTCGCCACGAACGTGCAACATGTCAAACACCATTTCATTCTCATTATACCGGAATGGAAGTGAAATGGCAGGAGCACACTTCACATATCCATCCAGGGTGTGTAGGTGTCGAATCCAGGCTTGGAATTCTCTGGAAATGCCAATATCACTGCGGCAAAAGTACGCATCATTTTCTTCCAGCTGGTCCCTCTCTGCAGTTAAGGTTAGTGCTTTTGAACAGCAAGCATTTGTCACCTACTTTCAGTTTTATATTTTTAGATGGAACGTGATTTATAGGGCTTTGGGTGTGAATTGTGATTTCAACCGGTAATCCTCCTAACCTTCAGTGAAACAGAATTAATCTCAGGTTCACATAGCTGACAACAAAACACCTTCAGTATGCTGGTTTTCAGGTTTCACAACAGCCTTATTCTCTAACCACTCTTCTGTATGCTTTCGATGTGTGCTACATTAAGAACAACACCTACCTGCATTTTCTCATCAAACACCAAACAACTCTTACAAAGAAATGTACACAATTGCCATTTTCTGGTACCTTGGTGAAGTCGAGCAGGTACAACAAAGTAAAACTAAAAACACCGGATCGAACAGGAAATGTATTCCTTACACGTTAAAAAAAAGGTACTTGCAATAGTGTCTTTGGGTTAAGTTGGGAAAAATGTTATTGACTGAACAAGGATGTGAAAGAAAGAAAAAGGCCTCTCAATGGTGTCCTTGGAAGCTCCCTGGAAGCTCGAGTGGTCCCATTCCAAATGCTGCGTATTTTAGATGCCAGATACCGAGCTGTGTACGCTGACAAATATGTGACTTAATAAAGCTTTGGGAGAGCGTAATCAGTGTGATTGTTATCTTTTTTTATTGTTTTTCACAAAACAGTAATCTTTTACAGCGGCGGTGTCACAGAGCCAGGGACAACGTAGACATAAACGCAATGGCACATTTCTTTAACGTACCGATGGACGGTGGCAACAGCCAACCCAAAGGTCGGGGCGTTTTCAATCACTTCCTGGGTTAGTGGTCATGTGATTGCTAGAGTGTGACAAGATGAGAGAGACTGAGTGAAAACACTGATCGTGACAAAAAAAAAGGAGCGCATCGGATGACAGAGATTTTACATTCGCCTTTACATTCGACGATACGTTTGCAGCAAAAGCAGAGACCTTTGCTGAACGGTGCGTTCAATTTCTTCGGCTGTTTCCGTGACGTTTAAGCTCACCCCACACGGCCCACGACATGATAATGGGGCACTGGATGATACGTTTAGCAATCAGTTTAGATTCAGCAGCTGTCGCGCTGCTGATGGCCCGTTAAGGGGTTCTTACCTGGTGCGGAAAGTAAAAGGTAGCCCCTAGCAACCAACTGGCTAAAGCAAGCAGAGATGACACAGGGCTCGGCGTGGGAAAAGTCCGCCAGATACCCGCGGCTCACCCTTAATCAACACCGACGTCAGGTTTTATTTGTACAGATGAAGGCGAAGGATCGAGCGTTTCAAGGTCATTCCGAGATTTTTGTGTCATCCTCCGCGTTCCACGTAAGACACAAGAAGGTGACGATAAAAGGACAACGAGCTCTTCTTCTAAGGGACCCAAGGCAAAACAGATTTTAGATCATTTTCGTTTTTTTTTTTTTTTTTGGCAGCATCTCTCTCACTGTCAGTATGATCCTTGGGGTCAATTAAAGCTCGGACGGAATAATTCATTAATTAAGGTAAATGGAAAGTCTTGCAATTTTGCTAACGGGAACAGGTCATTGTTTAAAGACATAATGGCTGCGGCTCAATCGGTTTGCCAGCAGTTTATCGATCGGAGAAGATCATTCTTTCAGACTCTTAAATTCTTGAATCGGCTTCACGCGGCTGGGTTAGCGCTGGGTTAGCGCTTTCATTATGTTAGCGCTCACATAAACGCCCTAGCCGCGCTGAACAGCGTAGGCTAGTAAAAAGGTCGCAAGGCGCATCTCTCATTCAGTCCAGCAAGCTGTCATCACACAGCCGATATGAGTCATGAGAAATGTAACGCCGTCTCAGATTTGTAAATGGAGGTGAAGGATCAAGTGCATTACAATTAGGCGTCTGAGCCTCTGACGTGAATAGAATAACCCGCATTGAGTCCAACGACGTCTGGGAAGGATTCAACGAACTTATCTGAAAAAAGTACTGAAGTGGGTGCGGGTTTTTGTTTTAGGCCGACCCTTGGTCCTACTTATCAAGTTCTTGACCCGGAGACTATGATCAGTTCATTTTGTTGAATCGGGTCAAGACCTGCACCCGCAGTTTTTGGATAAGAAATGGACACCCCCTGGCCTAGACGGACTGACGCATGCCTCTCTCTCTCTCTGTGTATATATAAATCCGGGGCGTTGAACTGAAGTCCCAGGTGGCGTCTGTGGGCTTTTGTGGTTTCCTTTCAATCAGCTGGCAGTTAAGGCTGTGAGGAGAAGGCGTGTGGGCGGATTCTTTAGACGATCGATGACCTCAGTGAGCCGCCGTTTCTGAGAAGGCCCTGAAAACCAGCGAACACAGCAGCCCTCCGGGACACCTGTGCCACAGACGTCCCCTAACCGGTGGCGAGCTTGCAGCCATCGGCAATGTCCATATTAGCCTAAGCACTTGTCTATCTCAGAAGTATGGTGGGGACCGCGTGGGTGGGGATGGGGTGGGGGGGCGGGGGTAGGGAGGGGGTTAATGAAGGGGTTGTGCAAAGACACACAAAACGCCTGTTTAAAGTACTTACAGAACAGAAACTTCCCTAAATAGCGGAGTGCATCCCAGCGTGAAATGAAGAAGTACCCCCCCCCCCTCCTGGTAAATATTTATTTTACATTTGGAATTAGCATACAAAATGTAATTAAAAATCAGCAACATTTCCCGCCCGTCTGTGAAACGGTGCGTTCGGATGGAGCTGCCACAAACCGTAGATTTTAATTAGCAACCCCAGACGTGCCGTTGACAAGTCAGGGATAATGACACTGGCTGAAAAGCGATCCTCGAAACGGAGCTTTTTTTTTCGTCGTGTGTGTTTTTTTTTTTTTTGGGTGACGTTACCGCTGGGCGGTGCCTGTTCCTCGTGTGACGCTGCTCCCAGATTGGCCGTCTGTCGCTGTGATTCTGAGGGCAGAATTAGTCCCACAGTTCAGTCCCCATCTTTCTCGCTGCCTTGTTTTCCCTGGTTGTGGCTCTCCTTGGTCGTATCTAAAGCCGAATTACACAGTGAATTGTTTAATGCAAACTTAACCCGGAAATAGTATTTTCTTCTCATATGGGGCATTTTAATACTATTCCTTTTGGGTTCATATAAACCATTAGAGTTAAATGAACAGCAAACAATGTCAGTGTGGGCTGAGAACATGCTATGCAATGCCACTCGAAACAAAAAATAGTCCTGGAAAAAAAAAAAACTTATGGGTAAATTTGGACGAGTGTATAGTATTTTGTGTTTTTCTAGCTCACCCATTATCTAAGGACACAAGGATTATTTGTATAAAGTTACTTGAGTAGGTGTGTTAATGTGACTCAGCATTCTGACTCAGTAACTGCCTTGGCTGGTAAAGTCATCATTACATTACATTACATTTATTTGGCAGACACTTTTATCCAAAGCAACATACAATAAGTGCATTCTAAAGGTCATTGGAAATAGAGGTCCATTAAAATAGAGGTCCAATAAGGTACAATACTCATTATGTAACACTTACCCATAGCAATTGAACACATTAAGTCCAGCTCACACAGTAAACATAGATTAGGTTATGGCAAGCCAAACTAAGAGGCATGATGACGAGCTACAACATCAAAACAACGATAAAAGTGCAGTATAAGTGCTGGATGGAGACATAAGTTGTTCCTCTAGCACTTTCAAGTGCAACATGAAAGTGCAAGAAGAACAAATTGGAAGGTTTCAAGTGACAAGAGCGATCCTAGATTGGGAGGTGCGAGGGAGCAAGAATAAACACCAAGCCACTTTGCAGAGGTAATCATTCTGCTCTCCTTTCATCCATTCATTATTTTATTTGCTCTTTATTTTACCACCTATGTTAACTAAAAGCTCTATTTCCTTTCACAATGATGGCCTGGAGGATCCAAGTATGCCGGAAATGCAAGGGGTTGCATCTCCAGTCAGATGTAGAGGATGATTGGAAAACTCAGCTCGTGTCAATTCAGCTCAACTGAATTCAGTTCAACTCAACTCAACAACTCAACTCAGTTCTACAGCTCAACTCAGCTCAGTTCAGTTCAACCTTAAATCAACTGAACAACTCAACTGAGCTGTAGTTAATTTGATTCCTCAACTGAACAACTGAACTGAACTGAAGTTAACTTGACTCAACTCAACAACTCAACTGAACCAAAGTTAACTTGACTCAGCTCAACTCAATTTACATCTTTGAATTATACATACACTGTAGAGCCTTTGCCCACATGGTCAGTCTGACAGATATCATGACCCATTCTTTCCACAGCTGGAAGATAATTGGCTGTCTGTAATCACCATTGTCAAATTGATTACTTTTTGTAACACCTGGGGTGAGCCAAGTTATTGTGAAGCTGATGACAGATACCTCTACGTTGACATCAGCAAGCTGTTTTCACACCTATGGTAAAGGCACAGTGAAGGATTGCTTTCGCCCTTGTTACCCCAGCAAGCTTCTGATGTCCATTATCCATGCACATTACCCTGTTCTATATGTCTCGCTTTATTGTTATGTGTCTGCAAATCCTTGGAGTTTTATGCTAATGTTGCAGTTATAAATCTGACACATTCAACACTTTGGTTAAATTTAGGCACTTTGTGGACAATAATTCATGGGTTTTATGTGTACGGTACGTCATAAATTAGAAAGAGCTTGGAACTCATCAGGGTGCATGATTTCATCCCAGACCGTGAGGTATGGGAATGCTGTGGAGAGTGAGGACAGGTAGATTTGGGAATATATAAATATTCCATATTCTACTGAACAATGGCTCTAAATGCTTTAACCATTTGAAGTTCAAAATTCTAAATCAGTGTTCTAGCACTCCATTGCTGGAGTGATTGTCGTGTCGGCATTAGAATGTTCAGTTGATCACAAAGTTGTTAACCTTCACCTTGAAGGGTTAAAGACCAAGAAGAAGGCTACTAGTAAAAAAATTCTCCTCAACATGCATGCATATATGTGGGGAATATACCAACCTTTTTAAAAAATGACACTTTATTTTGGATTTTCCAGTACACTACTCGTGACACTTATTAGAGATCTGCAAATAACTCAGCTCCAGAGGATTTATTTTATTTATTCCTTTGGAGAGATCAAAGGTGTTTTTCGATGGTCTTGTCAGCTTCGAGGCCTGTGGTTGCAAGTGCCCCCCGTGTGCTGTGATTGGCCACAACCGTGGAGCTGGAGGTGAGTGGGCGATGGCGCTGTCATTCCGTAGACCTTGTTGCGCTACCCGTCACTCTCAGCTCTCCAGTTCTATATCTCACCTTCTCTTCTGTAAATGCACATCCTGCTTCTGAGCGTGTTTTTTTCGGCACCGCTCTTGAAAACGTGTTGAAAGAAGGCGAGGGATTCTAGCACACATTTAGCATGCGGTACCAGTGTAAACACACACAAGAACC
The DNA here is from genome assembly GCF_018555375.3 of Anguilla rostrata. Classification (NCBI taxonomy): domain Eukaryota; kingdom Metazoa; phylum Chordata; class Actinopteri; order Anguilliformes; family Anguillidae; genus Anguilla; species Anguilla rostrata. The sequence continues at coordinate 7,002,694 of NC_057933.1, read as the reverse complement.
CTGGTACACAAAAAAGGAACAGAATCTCAGTGGGAGTTAAGTGTCCTAGCGTATATACGTCCATAAATCATGTTGACATGTCTAGATAGTCTTTGTTTTCAGGTTGATAGATTAAAAAAATGTGTAAAAAAACACAAAAAACAAAACAAAACATGCGAGATAAACTCATGCAAATTGTCAAAACAGGGTCGGGGTTCTGCCTGTGGTTGATCCAGAATTCTGAGCTCCTTGGCGAAGCGGTTTTGTCGGCCTTGTGCTGTGTTATCCGGAGAACTCTCTCGGCTGTGGAGCTCCAGAGAGAGACCCTGACAGGCATCCGTGGGAGAGAGCCGACGCACGCAGCTGGCTCCCGCGTCTCGAGCCGCGTCTTAGCTGACGTCTCCATGGAAACCGCACTTTCGCCTCGGCAGGGTAGCCTTGCCACCTGTTGAGTCACTAAAACCTGCAATTACTCGTAACGTGTTCCGAAAGTCTCAGCCTTTCTTTTTCCTCTCATGAATCATCAACTTATCCGGAGCCGGTCCCCGGCGGAAAAGTTTCTGGAGCAGGAGTTGCGATGGGAATACGCTGACGGATGGTCTCTTAGGATGGTCCAAATATAGAAGCCTTCGCAGGCCGCCCCGCCAATGTCCGAAAAGCTTGCTGCTATCCAGGAGCGGCTGGAACGCAGGCCTGTTTCCACAATGGCCCCATCCATTATTCCACCGAGGTGCCTGACACCACGAGCCTGGGTGCTACGCATCATCTCTGCCAACGCAACTGCATGTAAAACAGGGGTCCGTATTATTGATAGTAATTTTTTTTAGTTTTTTTTTTTTAAAGCTGTTCCCCACCATGCATCTACTCACGGCTCCACAAAACTGGCACAGCTGCCGTCGCGGTGGAGGGAAAATGGACGTCGGTTGCAAAGAGCGATTTGCTGAGGCTCAGCTTGCGAGACGGGGCTCTCTGCTGAAAGGGATCGGCGGTTCCAGTGGGATTGAAAGCTCCTGGGGGGGGGGGGGGGGGTTGGGTGCCCGGGGGGTACGGGAATTTAAGGAGGGGAACCCCGAGAGGGATGGAGAGTAGCGGTCTCCAGGGCCGGCTCTCTGCAGTCCCCCGTGACGGAGATAGAAGAGCCGCTGTACGTGAGGCTCGTTTCAATTACGCGCAGCCCGTCCCGTCTGATTGGCTTTCCCCTGTAACGTGGGAATGGGAGGGTGCTGTAAAAAAAGGGGCGGGGGGGGTGGAGGAGGGTGGAGGAGGGGTGGAGGACAGTTTAACGTATAAGTGCTTATAAAATATATGATGTGCAAATGTGTTCGCTATCTCCGTTAGCAGTAATTGCTATATTCAGTGTAAATCCCCACCTTCAGACTGTGTTCGGCCTGGGGGGGGGGCGGGCTGGGCGGGCGGTCTGGAAAGTTCCGGAATGCCAGAGCCGCACTTCAAATAAAAAAAATCATCTATTGCCTTTAACGGGTCACCTTGCCCTCAAAATTCCAAATCCCTGGGCCTATGGGAGAGGGAATGGGGAAAGGGGGGGGGGGGGCACACACACTCTGGGCCTGTTTTATAGCATCTTTTTATTAACCACCCAGGGTGTGTGAAATGCAATTTATCAACGCGGAGGAGCTGTGAATTCAGTGATGAATTCCAACAAATTTGTGAAGCCTTTCGCGAATTAAAACCGAATACCCATAATGCACGGTAATATATTTCTACGTCGAACGGCGAACGCTGTTCATGGAAGTTTTGCGCCACGTACCGCATGTCCGCCCAAGAACCGTGCAAAACACCGGCTAAGCTAGGGAGTTCAGCGTATTACAGCTTCATGCACCATTGTCATGCTCTGACACACGCATAAAAACAACAACAACAACAAAAAAAAAACAATACAAAACAAGGCGCCGCGGCGAAGGAGCGGAGACGCCGCCGGGGCGTTTGTGACGGCGCGGTGACAAAAAACCGCCGGGTGATTGATCATTTACCGGGTACGTCCGCGATATTTACCGCGGAGACCGTTGAAGGAGAATGATGGAACGCTGGCGCTGACGGGATTGGGAAAATTAAAACGAGAAGAAAGCGGAGAGGGAGAGAGAGAGAGAGATGGGGAGAGAGAGAGAGAGAGAGAGACGCGCCGTCGGACAGACGCGCCGTCGCGTCGTCTCTCTCTCCCGCCTCCCCGGGCTTTATTAAGGCGGAGACGCCGGCGCTCGGACGCTGATTGATGGCGCTTCCCTTTTTGCTCGTTTACAGCGGTGTTTACCCGCGGCAAATAAAGCAAGCTAATCTGGCCCTGCCAGTCAGGTGGGCCCGCGGCTCAGGAGCTCCGTCTCCGATCCGTTAGCGTCGACGCTGCCACCCCGCAGGTGCAGCCGTGCGGAAAATTGTCTATTGTGATTCTCTTTTTTTTTGTGAGAAACAAGGAAGAAAAAAAACTAACAAAGAGAGAGAAGGAGAAGTACAGTGAAAAAAAATTACGTTTTTGGATAATGAATATAATGAATATATACATGCCAGCTGGTGACTGGCGTTAATTGTACCGACTAGTCGAAATTTTGGATTCCTCTGATATTTCATTGCAAGGCCTGCTCTGACGGATGTATGTGTGTGTGTGTGTGTGTGTGTTAGGGTGTGTGTCCGTGTGTGTGTATGTGTTAGGATGTATCTGTGTGTGTACTTGGCTTTCTTTCAGCCGTAAGGCGCAATCCTGATCTGCCACGATGTAAAAAAATAAAAAGTTTTATCTGTGAGCCATACACAACGAATGCACAAGAAGGAGGGATGTCAAATGAGGAAATTTTAAAAACTCAGATGTACCCATGCACCACACATTCAGTGTGACAGCGCCTCACAGGGGTGCCTACATCTGTTACTTTGCCACCTGGGGCTGCTGTTTTGATTATGTTACCAGAGACCGTGGAGCAAGAGAAAACATTTTAGCAAAAAATACACTCGAATGAAATACTGCAAAAACACACAGAGACGTTTCGTACACCTCACACCAACAATATATGATCGACAAGTCATCAGTCATTTGTGTCATTCGTGTTCATCAGACGTTATCTAAAAAAAATTTGAGCCGCTTGTAATGGAATAGTTAGCGATTGAGTTCAGGAAAAGGGCCAGGATTACTCTTTTAAAAAAAAATTTTTTTTTTACCTCCCCACTGGCTGAACTTACACCAGTTTCGCACAAGAGGGAGAGAAACCAGGCTCCCCGAGGCTCTTCTCATTAGAAGCCCTCCTGGGGCTTCATCAAAAGCACGCGCGTCCCCGCTCGCTGTTCCCGCTCGTCTTTCTAAAAAACCGCCAGAGACCCCTTTTTATGCAAAATTAACAATTTATCCAACTCTTCAGAAAATCGGTCCCGCCATTCTCGCTTTCAGATTTATTCTATTCTCACATCCAGTGAAAAATGTCTCGAAAGAAGTTTAGAATCAACAGGCAAATTAAACACGGAGAAAACCGATAATTTAGTCTTGATAAACAAACACGGAATTACAGTAATAATTCAGGCATGAATTACACAATAAAATGTTTGGTGTTAAATCAACTTTTACAGAGTAAACACTGTATGGTCCCTATTGGACTCATATGTAATCTGTTAGAGTTGAATTAAAACAGAACCTTTTACCGTGTATATGTATTTTTCTTGTTAACTTTATATTCTACCCTCTGCGTCTAGATGTCTCTTCTAGAGCTGGAATCAGATAAGAGATAAGCTCGACTTTGTTTAGCACAAGCACAACTACGAGACAAACTCCTTTTGAATGGCAAATGGGTAGCTTTGGCACTTCTGTGTTCATGTTATTTTAATGTAATATATATATTTTTTTTATCCAAGATCAGATGTGTGCCAAATAAATGTGTATGCGTGGAGAGGTCGCAAGCAGCCTCTTGTGAAGAAAACAGCCTCTTGTGCCGCGAAATCAGGGCTCTGGGGTTTTGGTGGCCTGGAACAGGACTGTTCTTACGGAGGGGGGGGGGGGTATCTGGGGGAGTGGTTCAAGTAATCGCGGACCGGGTAAGGGGAGAGGTGGGGGGTTTGCCGGAAGCAATCTGATCGCGGAACCGATAGCCACAGACCCATAAATTACTGTACCATTACGATGTGTGCCAAAACAAATTTTAAAACTCGAATTTTGTGGCTAGTTCTGCGTGAAATGGTGGCTGCAAATGTGATCCTGTGGTATACACGGCCATTTTAAAATTCTCCAGGTCAGCGTGCCAAAAATAAAAGTCTTTACCTGCTAATGTCACAGGGTTACAGAGTGCCTGTTACTCACTTCCCTATCTGTATCTTTTCTTACCCAGAATTCATCCTGAAACGCGTTGATGTTGTTCACCGCTCATCCAGTCTCGTTTTACACTGGACGTTCTTCGGGCGCGTTGCCGCTCCGTTTCCAGGAGGAATTCTTGCGAGCGACGTCTCTTTTTTTCTTCACACCCTCAGCTCCGGATGCAGCGTAATGAATTTTCTCGCGAGGTGTGAATGCAGAACGAAAATAATGTCTGATTACGAAAGCACAAACATTTCTCCGTTCTTGGCGCTTGCAGTGTGTTTTTTGCAGATCTGTAATTACATCCTGGTGTCTCGTATTTGTGAGTTTCTCCTGTTCTGAAGTTTCGCTAACCGTGATCATTGGGCTGGGGGTGGGGTCACAATGACCTGTGGCTGCTGCAGATCTTTATTTTGAGCCATTTAAGAATTTCAGACCCAGCTTTAAGAACAATAGCTTTTTAATTTTGTCTGTTTCTCTTCGTTATCCTTGACAAAAGCTTAACAAAATATCTCAGTCTTTAGCGAGCAGTGACCAAGTCTCAGGCATTCAAATTGGATTTTAAACAAGTGGTGAAATTAGACATTGGCATCATGTATGTCATTACAAATATGATATTGAAGTGACATTATCGATAATGTTTAGTCTCGCCTTTCTGCCAGTTTTCACTTTCTGTTTATTTCACTGCTTTGCTTCGCATTTACTGCATTAGCCTGTAAAAACATGGCGATAGCATTAGCTGCTCATATGACTGGGCTAGGTTGCTATATAGGTGTTGAATATGGTTACATCATCGTTGGCAGTATGTAAGTACCTTATGTTCTTATTTATGGAGATCTGGGTCTTGTGGCATGGTAGGTTGAAAGTTCTGAATACTTTTTTCTTTTTTTTAAATTCCAAATATTACCAGTGTAAACCCATCCCATATATGTGATCAAATTCCACAGGCAAATAAAGCCATACTGTATATGAAAAATAATAGGCATAGTTTTGTAATAAAAACTGCTCAGGAACAAATGAATCGATCAGGTATGTGGGTTATTTTCATTATCTGTCTCTTCACAGTTGACTGGCTTTCATCCTCAGGACTCACAGCAGTGTTGACACAGCAGTGTTTATAAAACAATGCGTGTGCGTGCGTGTGTTTGTGAGTGTGTGTGTGTGAGTGTGTGTGTGCGTGTGTGTGTGTGCGTGCATGCGTGTGTCTGTGTTTGCGTGTGTTTGTGTGCATATGCGTGCAGTTGCGTGTGTGTGCATGCATGGGTTTGCATATAGGTGTACTGTATGTGTGCATGTGTGTGTATGCATGTGTTTTCATATAGGTGTCTGTGTGTGTGTGCATGTATGTGCATGCATGTGTGCATGTGTATGTGTGTGCAAGCGTGAGTTTGTGTGCAGGTGTGCGGTTGTGTGTGTGTGCATGCATGCATGGGTTTTCATATGTATATGTGTGTGTATGTGCATGTGTTTGTGTGCATGTTTGTGCGTGTGTGTACATATCCACGTGCATGCATGTGTTTTCATATAGGGGAGTGTGTGCGTGTGTGTATGTGTGTGAGAGTGTATTATTGTCCTCACCCCACCACTCTCACCCTGACCTGCAAATTTATTTCCATTTACTTTTCAGTTTTTTACTTTTCATATTATTATCAATTTAGAATTGTATATTTAATTTCATTGAGAATGTGTAGCACCTTTAAAGATTCTTAATTATTCTGGAATGTAATAATCACTGCTTTTTGGTCATTGCATAAAATAACCAGCTTGAAAAATATATATATATAGCAATGACGACAAATATGATTGCATTGAACATTCAGTACTTGGTGAACTACAAAAACGGAGCCATTTTAGGTTAAAATCGCGCTTGCATTTCTCAGTACTTGGAAAGATGATGTATTATGTATGACACAATAATAACTTTAGCAAGGATTGTCAGTTTTGTAGCCGAGTAGATTTACTTTTTACACGCAAAAATGTGAGTGAAACCCAGTCATTGCACTGGTTCTGCTTTGCTAATTTGTTATGAAGCATATTCCTGCGGAGGTACGTGGGTGGTATGGTGCAATGAGATGTAGTTTATGTATTCAGACAAAATGCAAATCTGCCTCTGCCTAGTTTTCTTTTTTTCCCCCACTCATCCCCCCCCTAAAAAAAAGAGAGAAAAAAACATGCTGAAGGGCAGGCTAGTCTTTATTCATGTTAATGCTCTTGTCTAATTTGAAAAAAGAAGACGGCATTAATATCGCTTGGCACAATGAGGAAAAGCAATTTAGAAATTAATAAATTACCCCTGAACCTCGACGAAGAAGTAGGGACGTCCCCCTGCTGGGCTGCACCCCCCCCCCCCCACACACACACCCACGCTGAGTAATTATCACTGTTGAGGACTGTCAGACAGTAAGAGCTTTACAAATCTTTGGCACATCGGGGGGCGGGGGCCCCAGCCACCACTGCAGAGTCACATGTTCCCAGAATGCCCCTGGTCCATGTGCTTCCGACAGGAAACTGATGTCTGTTGTGCTAAGAAATTATGGCCAGATTTAATCAAAACTTTGACCTACCCTCAAATTAATCATCAGTACAAAATCAGTATGTTGCACGTAATAAACAAATGCCCCCTAAATCATGTGGAAGCTCATCACATTACCACATGTGTAATTGATGTTTAGCAGTTTCGTGCCAGAAGCAAGCAATCAGGATCATTGTGTGGAACAGAACAATCACTGAGGGAAGAATCTAATACTTTATTTTTAATAACCCATTTTCAAAACATTGTCTGAGCTCAACAAGGAACTAAACAAAAACTACATTTTCAAACTAATTTATTGTCCAATTTACATTTTCATACTGTCAAATTAGAACGTCCACCCTCAAGTGTCATAGCATTCTACAGCGCTTTTGGATAGCCGAGTCTAACACAGGGACCATCTAAAACTGATGTAGTCTCTAGTCAGCCCTCTTCTTCTTATTCTCCAGTTCATCAGCTCAGCAGTGCCACCTCTGGCACTGGAGGACTGATCACACACCACAGATGTTGCTAACGCACAATAAGGTAAGTCATGTTCTGCCTTCCTGCAAAACACTTTGGGCTCCAATTCAACACTCTCACATGGCTAATATTCAACTCCAGATAGTGAACCACTACAATGAGCATTGCTTTACTGTACATAGCATCAATGAGGCTCTGTCACACGCAGTTTTAAATAACAATACGTGCATCACTATGTATTTATTTTAATATATTTATTGTATTCATTTCATAAATAAATTTATTTTTGGTTTTGGCGTGCTATATTTTTCCACATTCTCTATAATCTGTGTTTTTATTTGTTGTTGTTTTTTTACTTTAATCTTTTTTTTGGATAGTGCTCTGAACACAATTTATGAAATATGCAACACAAATAAATAAATAAATAAATAAGTGGGGGGGGCTGACACTTCCTAATCACTTCTCCTATTGGCTCCTGTCCCTTCTCTTGGTTATGTCTGCATGTCAATTATTCACGGTTCCTTTAACCACTGTACAGTCAGAACGTGATACTTCTTGCCAAGATTGCACAGGTCTAACAGTTAAACTCATACAGAAAGATGATTTTTGATTTTAAATTGCAATTTCCCACTTCACGCAGATTTTTGTTATAGAATTAAAGCTTAGCCACTCAACATTACCTTTACACTTACAAAAAATAACAATTATCAAAAATTAATAAATAAAAAATCAATTTCGGTGTGCTTTGAACAGCATGCCAATCATACTTTCTGCAAAAAAAAAAAAAATGCTGACATATGAAGCAGGTTCAGGCCATTTTGAGCAGATACAGCTTACTAGCAGAATAAAATAAAAAACCCTTCAAAGAACATATGAAGCACTCCTTATGCATCCTGCTATATGGGCACCCCTTGGTACTGGCGAGTCCTTGAGGAAGAGACTCACGATTCCAAAATCAGCTGTCCCGTCCACAAAGAATCTATGTGAAATTGCACAGACAAGGCCACTGATAAATATATATTCTAATACAACACGTTTTATGTGGATCAAGCACACTTACATTTCTCAGGTAAAGTAAAAGACAGTGGCAAGCCATCTGGAATAGTACTGACCCTTTCCTGGTTAAGGTACCTATGCAAGGCAATGTACATGTACCAATATACATTAACGTCTTGAAGAGACCTGTACTAGTTGCATAAAGTAATACTTTATTGCAACAAGTCAGCTATGAAGTTTACAAGATACTAAACTTCATGTATTTCAAAAGATCGATTTTTTGTGTCATTCCCTTTTTTTTATTTAAAAAAAACTATTTCATTTTTACTTCAAGATTTTTGCTTAGTTGATATTCACAGCTTTAGCCAGCACAGTGTGTACACTTTACACTTACTAAAATAATCTCCGCATATTATCCAAAAGCAGCTGTCAGTATGTGCTGCACTACAATAGAACACAACCTCTTTGCTTGTACTGTATTGTATTACAGAAAGCCTTTTCCGTTACCATTTAGTCATATGCAATTACGGGAGTTACACCGAAAGATTTAAGATGAGATTATACCGATAGTATGAAATTAACTACTTAATGCGTTTTAAGGCTCAAGGCTGGCCACAACTGTGCGAAGGTAATTGAATTTTTTTTTTATTGGCAGGTCTTAACTTTGGATATGATATGGCGGCTGTAATTGTTTTCTAGGATAAGATATCACTGACATTAGTGGTGATGGATATTGCAACTCAAATATGGTTTTAATAGAAGGGGAAAGCAGAATCATAACCTATGGCTTCCTCTCTTACATAAGCACTATACCTGGAGCCACAAAACATTGCTGTTCCTTCAGGATTCTGACTCGTGTCTTCTCGTTTCTGAATTAAACAGGATGCACAAGATTAGGTTTAACTTTAGTACCAATATTTAAATCACTTGTCAGGAGTTGCTGTTCAGACCATTTCTGATAATTTGCTGAAGGCACATTGAGATGAAATGGTCTATTATAACATCCAGGAGTTCATTATTACACTTAATTGTGCTCTTTCACTTTTCTTTTTCAATGATATTCACATTTATTAAACATCACGGTAACACTTTACTTAAACTATAGGCCGTAGAGCTCACACAACACAGTAAAAAAACATGATTATAATACCCATTATAATCAGCAATGAAATCAAATTAAAGTTTTTGAGCAATGTCACATTAGGACACATCAAACAACTTTTTCAAATGATTACAAGTAACTGATTCAAAATGGCTGCTGCATGCATTAGGGAAGGGTTATGGCATTGGCCATGAACTGCAATACGCTGACATGACTTGTTGTAACTCTTAAAAAGACAGAATCTGCAATAAATGTGAATACCATGAAATCACTTTGTAATAAATGTGTGAACAGCTCAGACTCAAACATGTTAAAAGTGCATGCCATCAGTCTGACAGGCGAAGCTGTTCCAGGGTTAAATCATACTCATGGTACAGCTATAATTTTTTTTTATTCAGGCAGTTATACTGTATATGGTTTAATATCAGCCTTTCGAGCGCTGAGCCATCATGGTCTTGGCCGCCCTTTAAAAGGAGAGCTGTGTTCTCCTTTCTAAGCCTCTGCACGCCTTCCCTGTTTCCCATTCATTTACATTTTGTTCTGTTTAATTTTCTCTCGCCGGTTCTCCTTTGATTACTATTTTCTATTCTCTCGTTACAAATGGGTCCTGACAAGTCTCTCTGGAGAGGAAGGAGAGGAATTTCAATGCGCAGAGAGCAGGCTCCTTGGCTGAGCAGCGTCAGGAGGCTCTGAGACTCTCAGCAAGCATTTCGCCCTGTCCGCAAGAAGGCCTGTTGCTTGCATGCTTCCTTTTATTTATTTAATAAATTAATTAAATTTATTTTATTTATTTATTTTTTTTAATTCGGAGTGCCAGAGACGGAAGGAATGTTTATTGTATGAAGAAAGGATGCGTTTCTTCTTTCCTGTCACGGGCCTGACTTCAGCCCGGTCTGACGAAGCTGATGCAGAACTGCTCTGCATTTGCATACATTTGTGCCCTATAGCCCCACGCTGTCAGGTTTTAAACATGCTCTTCAATGCTTGGACTGCCCGGGTGTCTGGAAACTGTTGTCTGGAGAGTGCAAAAACGCTATCGAAATGACTATGGCCTTTAAATGTTTCAAAAACGCTCTTCGTTGTATTTTCAATTGAATTTAAATGTTGCTGAATTGTTTCAGCGTCTTTTCACACTGTACCAGTATAATATTGTGCTTCCTCAAATCAACAAACCACTTTGTCTGTGTCCATGTGCAGGTTTGTCCTCAGCAAAATAACTTGAGGGAATTAAATGAAACCCGTCTATTCATGGCCAATGGAACTTTTCTTTATTTGATATTTGCGGAGAAGATATCCAGGGACAGCACTGGATGTTCCGTTTTTGCACACGCCTCTTTTACGGAAATGTATTAACTGTGATAGCTAAGAAAAAACGAAGTTGAAAGGAAGAGTGGGACACAGGGAACTGACCGTCTACATTACCAATATTAAATCTTTGCCACAACTCAGGTTGCTCTATTAAATCTAAGAGTCAGGTACTTTTATGCCCGCTAATCAACTGGTGTCATTTATCATATGGAAATTTCAATCACAAAGGATATTGGACTGTTTGACATGTCATGATGCAGTAAGATTCAATTTTGTTTTGCTGTGGGCCAGTGCGCATTGCAAATATTATTTTTTTTTTGCACTACAAATTGTATTAAGCGTGTTGTTTGTACACCCTCGCGTTGTCTTGTAGATCAAGCCACCGAGGAATAGACAACAAAATGATAAATGTTCTCCTTGGTCGAAGAGAAAATGTGTAATAAACCTTTAAAAAATCGGCTGGTTTTTTTCAGCAGTTCAGCTCAAAGGCTTGCTCAGTACAGCAGAAACTTCATGAAGCTGCAGCTTCACCCTTCATCCCTACACGCTGTACAGTATATGATATATTTTCACACTTTTTTTTTAGACAGTGGAAAGTGGAAAACAGCCATGGGGTGACTGTTAAGGTGAGGTTATTCCATTCCCATGGACAGCTCTGGTACCAATGCAGACTTTTATCAGGGCTTTCAGCACTAATACAAACCAAAAAATTAAAAAAGAAGACATTTCCATACCGCTGCATTAAATGGCAGGGTTTGATGTGTGCCTTTTGCATAGACAGCTCATAAATTCTGTCAGGGCGTATCATTTTAAAAAACAGGACGCAACGTTCTATCGAGAGGGAGATTCTGATATCAGTCTTTCATGTTTATGGAGGAATCTGTCTGAGGGGGTCAATGTTTCTCACAATGTAGTCTAATTATCTCGGACTACCTCATGTTTCTTTGGGGGGGGGGGGGGGGTGGGGGGGGGGGGCACTGAAGGATACAGGCTAATAGGTGTCTGGGAAGCCGGAGCTAAGTCATCTGTTATCCACACTGCTCTATTCACATTAAATTGCTCTGAGACCCGAAAGCCTTAGTTAGCGCCCTCGCCTGGGATTTGGCCAAAGTCCAAATCTATTTATTGTGCATTTTAAAAAAACTCTCAAACTTTCACCCGAAGCTCTGCTAATTAAATCTTTTCCCCCCTTTCGTTCGTGCCCGCATTTTCTGCTTGTGTGTTTTCATGAAAATTATGAGCGCCATCGCCGTGATGGAAGTCAGAGTTTGAGGTCCTCCCGGCATCGCAAATTAGCTGTCCGGGGCTAATGACTTGAGTTCTGCGCGGGCGTTCTCTTCTGGCGGCAGGGTTTTCCCCGGCGCAGGGGCTATGAGTGGCATTGGGAGCGCGAGAAAAGATAGCATCGGTATCATCAGATATAATTTGCAATTAGACGGCGGGGTCAGAGACTGAATCCTGTCTGAAGCTCCGGAGGTGATAGTGCTGAACGTCGAGTTAAAGGCTCACGGAGCTGGGCGGGCGGGGTGCAGAAGGGGCGTTTCAGCGTGATCAAAATCAGCGGGGGGGTGGGAGGGGGCAGCGGACGATTTACCTCGGCGAATCGAGACGCTCTGAGGAAGCACGGGCGTGTCGCGACGGGCAGCGTGCGCGTCGCAGGACGCAATGCACAGCATGGGCGTGTCACAAGGTCCCGGGCGCGAGGTCATAGTTGCAAACAAAACCCCAAGCATTTCTGGGTAATTAAAAGTTTCTGTCGTCAGATCCGAAAGCTGGAACATTGGAGTATAAATAAATAAATAAATAAATAATTTGAAAGCAATGGAAAATGCTGAGACTACCTTGTCAAGGACAGGTGAATGTAAAAATGCCTTTTGGTGCAATTCATGCAAAAACTGCATAACCTCCATATGAAGAAGAAATACGTTTGTCTTGAATAGGCAATGGAGCGCATAGGAAGATGCTGTTTAACTGGTGTGGGACAGAGCCAGGCAGAGCCTTTGAAGAGGGATAAGCCAGAGAGAGCATTTGAATGCACATTTTATTTACATAATTTAATGTAGCCTGCAACTTCTTTGGAAATGACATATGACATTGTCGCAAACGCAATAGCATGCGCAACTTCTGTCACACACACTGAGTACTTAATTGGTCATGTCAAGTACACTTGAACTCACTCAACTGAAGTCATTCATTCAAATGAATTGTTTTGGCATCGATCACAAAGAGTTTTCTGTGTATATAGAGTTTTTTTTCCCCCTGTTATTGCATTGACTGACTTAACTTAGCCCGAGTGAAACACATCTTAAAAATGTGTTGCGAAGTTCACAGGGCACCGGACCCTGGAGCCATATGTGATTTCCCCCGCGTGGGCCGGGGTTCGAACCCCGCCACCGTCAGCAAGTCAGAAAGTGGCGGGCATGCTAGCCCTGCGGGCAGCAGCCATTTTACAGAAGGCAGCTAACACAGCTGTAAGCTGAGGGGACCGACTGATTAAAAGCCGGACAAAAAACAGCTGCGGACAAAAACAGCTGCAGACAAAAAAAACAGCTGCGCCCCTCTCACGGTGGTCACAGTCGAGCGCTGACGAAACCCGGGCTCAGAACCGTGAAAAAAAACCCGCGGCCGTACCGCCCGGCGCGAGGTCACCGTGGAAACGTTTAGCGGCCGGAGCCAGGGGAGAGCCTCGCTAATCTCCCGCTCGACGCGAGCCGTGAGCCTTCGCCTCTTTTCCACTCTGATAAACCGTTTTTTTTAAACCCGCGGGAGCGTTTTCGGAGGTGCGCAGCGCGCGGGTGTGAGCGGCGCAGGTCGAAGGTCAGAGGTCAGAGAGTTATGAAAGCCACCCCCGGGTTACGAATCTGCTCACGGGCTAAACCGAGCCGGGCCTCTCGCTGAGTCCCGACAGCAACATTACAGCTGAATCAGACAGGAGCAGCGTGGGATTCATTTACTGTATGAAAACAGACCGGAGGCACTGAAACCTGCTAATTACCGGCTCCTTTCCGCTAAGAAAAAACACTTATCCAAGCGTACGGAAGAAAAGCTAAGGTTCTTGGGACCTTATTTTTAGCCGGACCCGTTTGGGACATTCTCGGTCTGCGGTAGTGAAGTTTCACTGATGTGATAAACTGGCTCTGGGCTCGGAGAAATTAGCATTGCTGGCTCAGGGCTTGGCTCAGTCTCAGTATCACACGTTCGGAGGTGCATATCAGTGAGTTTTCAGCTATGTCTGGTTTCTGTCTATCCGCTGTGCCTGCGACCGAATCTCATTTTCAGGAAAGGGTTATTGCAGTTATCCGTTTTACTGCCCCTTGATATGCAGTGTATATTGGTGACAAGCAAAAAAAAAAAAAAAAAAAAAATTATATATATATATATATATAGAAGTCTTAAAGTCCTATTTTCTATAAAGCATGAGTGGCATTTCATTGAAAAGGAAAGGATAGCATTGAAGTATAATCTGCAAGGTTTAGGCCTGTAAGCTGGAGAGAGTATCGAGCAGATGAGAGGATGATGGGATACATTCAAGGCGTCTTTGCGTCTAAACCCTCTCAAAGCTGTCAATACAATCCCTCCGCGTGCTGCCGTTTATTCTGCTTGGACCGTTTCAATGCACTGGGAAAAAAAAAAACAACAAAACAAATGCTGCTCTCCATTATATTAAATGCAATCAATTACCCTTAAGAGTTCGCAACTTGTTATTTGTAACCTTTTGTCATTTATCTTAAGGGGTTAGCTCCACTTAGATACTGAGTGTGGGGGGTTGTGGGGGGGGGGGGGGGGGGGGATGAGGGAATGGGGGCAGGCAGCAAACAGACCCCCCCCCTTTACTCCCAGCTTTGTAGCACGCTAGCCGAAAAGATTGATAGGGTTATCGCAATTAAACACACTCTGGGAAAAACAAACAGTCGCATCTCTAATGAGGAAGCGCAGCTGCGTTAAAGAGGATTTGCGTTAAGTGGCCGCCGCGTTCGGTGCCCTTGGAAACCGAGCCGGGGTGCGTAAATGGATTTTTACGGGCTTTTAAACCGTGTCTTTTTCATCCGCAAATTAAACACTGCTTGTGTGTGCTTTAGAGCGCCGGCGTGTTTTTGGCGGTAAGGCCCCCCTCCGGCGGGCGAAGCACCGCGTTCCGCTCCACACCTGGGTGTCGCACAGCCGTTTAAAAGGGTAAAAGGGACCCCGTGGTTCCCCGACTCGAGGTCGGGGTTCTAGGAGGGGCTGCTGTGTCCAGGTGGGGGGGGGGGGGGAGGGGGGGTTTCGTATGTGGGGCAGGTGCTGTTCGGTAGCCACCTGTAGAGAGCCAAAGTTTTCCCAGTAAAGATGGAACGGAGGCCAGGAATTTGCAGTGTCCGATGAGACTGAGTCAACATTGATGCTTAACTTTGACAAATAAATTCAGGTGTCATTATTATTATTATTATTATTATTATTATTTTCATTCTACATTAACATATTTAGGTAAAATCTCAGCTAACACAACGCACTGTCACAATGTTGCTGCCATGTAGTGGCAACGTTGCAACACTGACAAAACATTCCAGAAACACTGTAAAAACATTCTGTGTGCGCTGGGTTGATTCTGTCGGTTTTGTAACTTGTCAAGCTGTTTTTGTGAAGAAAACCACTTCGCACGTTTAATTGTGAGTCATTTTTTACACGTTAATAATTTTACAGACTCGTCAAGAGGAACTTACAGATATTTCAACGTGCAATATTTTTTTCATAGCTCGATAATTACGGAAACAATGCAGGTTACCTTGTTCAAGGGCACAAGGGCTGTGTCCCAACCGGGAATCAAACCAGCAACTTCTGAGATCCAGTTCCCTCAACATTCTAGTGCATTGCTTGTTGGTGCTTGTAAGTTTGTTATGCACATGCAGCTCACATATGATGCCTGATGTATTTATCAGGTCATCCTCTCCCTCCAGACTGCTGGGAATGCCAGACAGCATTACCATAACCACCGATTTAGAAGAAGAACAAAAAAAAGAACAAAAAAAAGAACAAAAAAAAGAACAATTTAACAAATTAAAAAAAAAAATTATATATATATATATTAAAAAGACAGATATTGCGCGCACACAGTCACACACAGTTATATGTCCAAGGGCAGCTTTGTTGGCAGCGCGGCGCAGAGAACGTGCGGACCAAGCGGGCCTTTTCGTCGGGCTTAATGAATCATAAACCGGGGGGCTGTGAGACCAGCGCGACCGGCTGGCTAACGGACGCGTGCGTTGTGTTCTCCGAATCGAAGGGAGAACGAGCTCTCCCCCCCTCAGATGCACGGCCGGGTGCGACGGACGGACGAGAGCTGCGCTGCGCGAGGACCAGCTGTCACTCGACTCGTCACCGGCACGTCCGTCGATCCTGCCCCCCCCCAATTCCGGTGGAACTGGAGGTATGCTGGCTACAGCACCCCCCTACGGCCACCCACCCCCCAGCATGCATCTCCCTCCCCAGGCCTTCACACATCATGTGGGGGGGTGCGGGCGAGAGCACTTTGGCTTTGTCAGCCTGTCTCCATTTCACGTGGAGGCATTCAATAACAGCGAAGCCTGTGGAGCACCTCCGGTTCCCCGCGTATTTTAATTTTTTTGTTCCCACGGATACACGGACGTGGTGACAACGTCCCCCCGCTTGCAGAAAAAGCGACGTTTGCGTTCGAGCGCCGTCGCCTCAGAAATCGGCTATTTTCCAAGCCGCGATCTGAAAGAAAACAACCGCGGAGACACAAGTTTCCCTGTTTGGCTGTTATGGGATTTAATTAGCCCTTGATTGTTCTCAGCGGGGCGGATGTGTTACTTTGCTTTCATGTTAGCGGTTCTCATATTTGTCAGTGGTTTCATAAAATAATTGCGGCTTTATTTGCTGTCGTTTTTATTTCGGCTACGCTTTTAATTATGATAAGCGTGCTATATTTACAGCGTGTCAAGACACAATCCGCTGTGGACTGAGCGTGCTGTGTTGACTTTCTCCTGGAGTTTTTATAAAGGAACAAAAAAATCTGTGGATATATGCAGTAATTTGGGATCTGCTAGCGCGTATCCAAAGTTTGTACGTTGTATCATCAAGTTTAGATTAGATGGCGTTCTGTTCTCAGTAAATTTGGCTTTGTCTTGGGCAGCCAATGAAAAGGCGCGCGAGGTTTTCCTTACTTTAAAGCATACAGACAGCTGCTGAATTACGAATTCACGAGTGTTCCCCAGGCCCGACACACAAAACAGCACGAACACCACACTCTGGACCGGTGTCATGTTTTAATAAATGAGGTGTGTGTTCAGATGAACATCCATCTGATATAAATGCGGAAAAGAATATGTGTTGTCTCTCGTTGCATAATATTGCATCGGTATTCATTGAAAGCCACATGCTCCCGAGCGCAGGCGCATGGAGTTGAATTATTAATTTTCCATTGCGATATCGTGGCTGGACCGCACCGGTGTCTTGTTTTGTATTTTAAATTTGTTTTTCGGAAGCCAGGAAAAGTATACCCTCCCTGCACCTCAAGTTTTCAAGCCATAATGGCTTCTGCTGCCACCTCTTTTTAAATGTCTCTGTGCAACTCTCAGCGCTCTGGGACACATTTATACGTGTATACGTGCGGTTTCTGGCTGTTTTAATTGATATGGCAGTGGGTAAGGAACGGGGCTTGTAACCTAAAAAAAATTGCAGGTTTGATTCCCAGATCAGACACCCATGAGCAAGATACTCAATCTAGAACGGCTTCAGTATTCGGTACGTCCGGCTGTATAAATGGACGGCATGTAAAAATGCAGAAAGGATAAGAGCATCTGCCAAATGCCAGTAATATAATATGGTAATAAAAAGCATGTCAGCTATTATTGTACACCAAGGGTGTTCATCTCGATAGGAGACGAGGGTAGCAGACTTTAAAAAAGGAGATGTCACTCACGTCTTTGGAAGACAGCCATGTTTTGAAGTCTTGCCAGTCTTTCAGAGTAACAGAAAGGCAGAGCTGTTCTTTGCACATTTTATTTAAGGTGAGTTAATTTCTTTCAAGGTGACACCATTAATGCCAAGATCCTGAATATACAGTATGTGGTGTAGCTAGGCTACGGGAGTGTTTCCAGCACACACACACACACACAATTTCTGCAAATAATTAATTTCTTCAGTAACCTAAGAAAAAATACTAATCTTGAATATTAAAAGGTCAAGAAGATTAATTTAATAGAACTGCATAGTGAGCTGAACTATTATTTAACTTTTTATGTATTTCTATGTATTCGCATATCTGTTTATCTTTCTTGTGCATTTATGTACATGTTCATGTGTGTAAATAATGGAACAAGCATGGCTAATTGCACCAAATTTAAAAAATGATTAATTACGATAATGTGATTCTGAGATTCTGATTCTGACAATAACAATGAAGCAAATTTAATGAGTTTAACAATGAGTTTAACTAATTATATCTACACTGCCAGATTTAAACAAATCGTAAAAAGTTAAAACTTTCCTATCAGAGACTTATACTGGTGTGGGTACGCATTTTGGTTATCCCAGCACTAAGACGACTGATTCTGCTTATCAAGGTCGTCTTGATTGACGACCACGATTAGTTAAGTAGTCGAACAAGGTGTATCAGTGCTAGGCTAAAACAAAAAACCTGCACCCACACCGGCTCATTCTGGAACAGGATTGGGCACTCCTGAAGAATACCATGACTGCATCTGTGGGTTTGAGACGCACCGAAATCAATGCACTCCTACAGAGAGTCCAGACGCAATGGAAAGGTCATCACTCAATCCACCGTAATGAGGTGCAATGTATTTATCTCAGCATGCCCTTCCTATTGATGTATTAATAATGTCATTGAGGTACATTATGCAATGTGTTACTAACGTATGCGCTTATCAGGATGAAATGATGATAACGGTGAACTCCGGTAAAAAACCACTGCTCTTCATATGCATCCTCAGAGAGAAATGAATTCCAACAGCTTTCAGACACGTTCATCTGGGATCACATTTTGTGGAGCCACCTACCCACACACTTGCTATGTGATTGTAATTCTGAGAAAAGCCACAAAGACAGATAGTACAGTAATAATAAAATAAATTTTAAAAAAGCTTTCAGCTAAAATTAATCACAACACACTTGGCGTTCCACAAGATGTAAAAATCATCTGTCAATAAGGGGTCTTTGAAAGCTCATTGAAATCTGTTGGCCAATCAGATGCAGTCCACTTTACACTTCCATGATTGGCCATGCATGGCTACACTTTCTTATGATGTGGGTGTTTACCCACACTTGACACTTGGAGGCTGAAAATCATTTGCTGTGGGTTTTTCATCCATGTTTGTTTCTTGTTCCATTTTCTACATTCATTTCAATGCTTTCAGAACTATTTATTGTGAAACCGTTATTTTCCATTTTAAACCTGCCACAGTTTGTGTATAGATGACCAGATTTTATTCAACACACCAACACCTTTATCTTTGAATGTTCCTTTGAAACACGGTCTCTATGACTTGAAAACATCCAGCAAAAAAATGCTTGCTTGTGCCAGTTTGTTGTATAGGAAATGTCATTTCTTTTGCTTACTAGATCAGATAAATAGGGATGTTTTCTGAAGCATTTTACTACAGAATATTACGAATATTCAAGTGAATAGCAAAAGCCTGAATATAGACATTTAGAGCAGTGGAAATCCAGGTTGCAAGAAGTTTAGATGTAAACAGACTAGGTTAACCCCCAATATAGCTCTGGTTTTGTCTGGATATAGTCTGGCTACGTCCTAGTTGGCCAGAAAACTTCCTGTCAGCCGGGTTTTAACCTGGAAGTCTAGACAGTTTTTCACCACTTTTCACTTTTCATCACAGAAATTCACTGGGATACTTTGTCTTGCAGTTTGAGGAAGAATGTATTTTTATCTTATTTTTATCATTAATTGTGTGTCTAACAGCTGGTCATCAATAATAATAATAATGATAATAATAAAACACTTCAAATAATGCCTTCATGTATTCTGAGTGTATGGACAACAATAGCATTTAGCCAATTTTAGCCATTTGTTAGTCATAAAGACACTTTTACTGGCTTTTTCTTTTGACAGCAGTTCCAAAGAGATTATGTAGTCGGACAGTGATTGCCCTGGGTAGAATGGTTGAACCGAAGAGTCGATTCGGTGCACTGCCGGTACCTTGAGCAAGGTATAACCATTGTTCAGTTTCACTGTATAATGGATACATTAATGCTATAAAGTTGTAGTCGTCGATAGAGTCCAAATGCCTGTATAATGTGAATCCGAAATCAGTATTTACCAGACATGTTGGATGCAGATTTTCAAGGGCTTTCAGGATATCACATGTCTAGCATGTCAAACCAGTATGTATGTACAGCATGTTACCTGCTGGTGTTTCTGTTACTCTTACTAGATACCTTGTTCTCCCTTCTCTTTGCTTATTGTGCCGCCACTGTGCCACCTTTGTGCGCACAGAAACAGTAATTTAATTGCAGCGCCAGTGGTAATTAGAAATCAGCATCTGAACACTGAATTCTGCCGGTGTTTATGTGACCCTGTTTGACAGTAGTGATATAACCTAGGCTTTGAATTATTTATATGTGCATTAACCTACCTGCGGGTGTGCAGGTGCGGTGCATGAGGTTGCTGTTAATTCGCCATTCCAAAGCTGACAATTAAGCAAGTAACTGTGTTTTATGGGCTGTGGTGTTCTATCTTCATTTCTGGCTGGACCGCAACAGCGGGGCCAGCCCTATGAACGCGAATGTCTGTGACTGAGTGATGAAGTTACACCATTGTTCAGCCGAGTTATGAAGTTACACCATTGGTTAGCCAGGTGAAGTGTGTTAGGTCCAGCCATATACTAGGTTTTGACCTGGTCTTGTTTCATAAAGAAAGACATGTATTGCCAATATCATTTTAATTCAATGAATGAATGGATTAATTAATTAATACACATACAGTAGGCTTGACACTTTAACTGTTTTTGTAGGATGGGATATCATCTCATAGTAGCATTTTTACATTTCTTGATTATTGGCCCATTGGAAAATATATAGTAAAATGTAAGAAAGTAAACCGAAAATGTATAATTGCCATTAGCCAAACTAATTATGAATCTCTACACAGGAAGGTCCCATTTTGTTCACCCAAGAATTTCAATAGTAACCGATGCTCATTATTAAGTCGTGTCTCATTAATATTTAATCAATATGCAATTTGGTCATCAAGAGCAAATGTTTCAATTGTGGCCCAATTAACTCATAGATTAGCTCAATACTGAGGTCATAGATTACCTCATTACCTCCTGAAGACATGAATTTACCAGCCAGAATATCTGTCTGATCCCTCTCTCTCTCTCTCTCTCTCTCTCTTTTTTTTTTTTTTTAGATTGCCGGCTTAAGTGTACACATCCACAGAAGCTTATTACATTAACACCAGCGTTAAAGTTTGGATAAGATCAATGACTCCATTTTGCGAGAAGCATTCCGGATGCAGAACGGGGCTAATGTAGGCTTCCATATGAATCTCACAGGCAGGCAGAGCAGTGCACTCTGATGCTTCAGATGCTGTCATCACGCAAGAACACACCGCACTCCCACGATGCCCCTGTACCCCGTCCACCGCGCGGGGCCGAGGAACCCCGAAAAGTCCGCCGCTCCTCCGTGCCGAGGCGACCGAGGCTCGAATTAGCAGAGGACGCCTCGGCCGCGATTCGGACATAAACTTCCAATTTAGCCGGGCAAGGCAATTAAGGCGCCTTCTAATGGTAAAACAAACGATAGCGGAAGGTTAATGGGGAGGAAATTACGAAGCGAGATGGAGCTGATTTGGCGGCGCTCGCGGGGGCTAAACGCTAAACGCTCGCGCCGCCGCGTCTCCTCGGGGCGGAGCGGCGGGAACGCTCGGCGGGCCTGATGGAGAGCGAGAGAGAACGGGGGGGGGGGATGCCCTGGGACCGAGGCACGATCCTTTCTGACGACCGTTTGAGGCCGAGTTACGTTACATTACATTACAGGCATTTAGCGGACGCTCTTATCCTGAGCGACTTACACAACTTTTTTTACATAGCATTTTGCATTGCAAAAATTCTTTTTATATAATCTGAAATACCAGCTTTCACTCCAGGCTGTGTGTGTGTGTGTGTGTGTGTATGTATATATACTGTATGCATGCATTCATATATGTGTTTGTGTATGTGAGTGTATATATATATATATATTTGCTTGTGAGTGTGTGCGCGCGCATGTGCATGTGTGCTTGCGATAGAGACAGAGAGAGAGACAGAGACAGTGAGAGAGAGAGAGAAAGATGGACAGATAGAGACAGCGTCTTAATCCACTTCCCCTGCCCTGTCTGCTGCAGAGGTTGAGCAGTGGGCTGAGCCAGTGGACCCACAGCGGAGCAGAGCCTGACTGGGGAGAGCAGCTCTCACTCACAGCTGATGCACAGGCGTGACAACAAGGGCTTGCACTCTATTACAAGGGAGCGGTAATGGAGGGGCTCAGAGTTACAGCACACACACAGGCACACACACCCACACACACAAACTCATGCACACATACACACACACACAAACACACACATAGAGGCACACACTCACACACACACATACACACACACACACATATACAGGCATAAAGGCACAAACTCGCACACACGTACACATACGCACACACAAACACACACACACACACACATACAGGCACACGCGCACACACACACACACACAAAGGCACACATGCACACATACAGGCACGCATGCATACATACAGGCACACACACACAGGCACACACGCATACACACAAACACACACATGCATCACAAACTCGCACACACGCATACACACACACACAAATACACACACGCACGCATACATGCACACACACACACACAGATACAGGCACACACACGCACTACACACTTTCTCACTACATTATGCTAAGCACATGCAAACATCACACACATACCCACCGCCACACTAATGATACACCACCATACCACATAGCATGACACATCAGACACACCACCACACATCTCTACCACACACCACCAACCCGACTCTCTCTAATGCATTTCACTTGTATTATAGGATGACAATGCTGATGAAATCCAATCTAATTTTCCCCACCCAGCCCGAAGTGATTACACTTCCCCCACAGATCACTCATCAGACAACCTCACCTCACACTCTCTACCAGCCCACCTACCCAATCTAGCTCTCTCAGCAATCACACGCTAGCCTGTTCTCTCTCTCTTCTCCTTTCCTCTCTCCTCCCTTCTTTTCTGCATTGTGTGTTATTTTTCATCAGTCTCATATCTGCACTTCCATCAGTGAAGTTGCTTGTTTTGGTGCCCATGAAAAGGCAAAGAAAACAAAAAGAGAGAAGAAAGAGAGGAGAGACAGAAAGAGAGAGAGAGAGAAAGAGTGTGTGTGTGTGTGTCAGTCAAAGGAAAGCTCATTTCGATATCAGAGAGAACCAAATGGATGTCTAGCAAAAAAAAAAAAAAAATGCAATCACTTTCACAGAACCCGATGGGTTTATTTCAGAGCTTATCAGCGAAATCAAAATGGAATATGCCCGTAGCCGACTCGTGCATTGTGTTGTGTTTGTACTTTCTTTTTTTTTTCTTTTTTTCTTTGTGAATTAGCAAATTTAATCACTGAAACAGAAATTAAAGCCGGTGTATTTTGCAGAGAATCTTTTCTTTTTCCTTGAAAGGGACTTTTTAACACGTCTCAATCAGCTTTTCACAATGAGACGAACGAGAGAAAAGGACGGATTCTCAGAAGATTAAAATGGAGGGAGGGAAAGGCGGAACAATGGTGGATTTATCATCCTTCACCTGAGGTGATTCAGTGAATCGTCTCAAACTGAATATCTGTGACATTTATCAGGCCCTGTAAAATACTATATATGCATGACTGGCTGCTGGCATCATACATTGGTAAACAAAGCATGGCTGGTGGATGTTTCCATCTACCAATCAACTGATTGATCAATCAATCAACCAATCAATAAACCAATCAATCCATCGATTGATTCGTCAACCAATCAATTGGCCAATCAATCAATATTTGCGATGTGCAATTCTCAGTCTGGTTACCACATGGTGCTGCACAGTGTACATTTTCCAAAGAGAATTTAACATCATTTGAGCCAATTAGGGGTTTTTCAGGGTTAAGTCCTGGAAAACAGAGAGATACGAATGCTTTCAGTAGTAGCACGTTAAAGGAAGTGAGCACAAACAATTGCTTGCTGTCAGACTTCTATGTTATCCAAATCCTACATTTTCAAGACTTTAAAAACACATCATACCACACACGTGAAATTATTTTACATTTTGCTAAATATGTGAACTGGATCTCGTTTATTTCTGAGTCATTTTGTTGCCATGGTAACACGGTTCCCCAAATGAAATCTGCTCGTGTGCATTGTCGTCAGCTGTTTTGTGCGAGGAAGGAGTGTCCGAGGACAGAAACGTGCCACGGTAATTAGCCCGGGTGTAAGATTTAAGCGGACACCGGGCGAGAACGCCCCGCGTGGAGGAAAGCCATGTTTTTTAGATTGGTCTGGATCAGAGCCAGAGGTTTAATAGATTGTGTTCTGACCTTGAGGCAGGTAAGGCTATTCAGTGGTCAGCTGCACAGGCCCATGAGGTACTGAGGTTTTGCAAAAATCAAAATGGAACCGGCCAATGTTTGTTCATAGGCTAAGCTCCCTGTTCATTGTTGACACACACAGGTTAACCATTTTGGATCTGCAACCCTCTGCCGATATTTTAAATCCATAGGGCAGTCTGGGAGCGTTTTCGCTTTGCTGAGGAAGCCGTTGTTTACATTGGTTTAGAGCAAAGCTGTAACTTTACTCATCGTATAGTGGAGGATAGGAGAAGCTGCTGTTACGTGATCTCAGATCACAGATTATGTACAAACAAACGCACGTACGTACACACACACACAAACACACACACGGACACACATACGGACACATACGCATGCGTGCACACACACGCACACCATCACACGTACACACACACACACACACATATTCACACATAAACACACTCATATGCACACGCAAACACACACACACCCATCCACACAATCACACACACACACACAGACACACACACACACAAAAACAGACACATGCACACACACACTCACAAACACACACACACACACACAATATGGCGACAGCTGCAGCTCACTTCTTCAGGCCACCGTGTGTTTCTGACCTGCTGGCCCAACCTGGGTGAGACAGAAGGGGATTGGACACAGACGCACCATGACACAGGTGTCCTGTCTCTGCCATGCCCCATGGGAGACCCAACCCGCCAACCCCAAACTGTGAGCACACCTGTGTGGGGCTAGGCCGGGTCTCCTCCAGCACCCACCGGCCCCCCGCATCGCCCGGACACCCATGCCACCGTCCCCAACACCTCCACCACCTCATTACCAAATCACAAACATCCACTCCTTTCAGGGCTAACGAGCTACTCAACGCCTGAACAGAAAAACGGAGGCACACCTAAAGACAATCTCTTCTGAACCGAATGTCAAATGTGGCAGAAATTTAACCAAAAAATTATAATAATAAAATAAAAAGTTCGGGAGATTTTTAAGTGGCCGTGGCAGTTTGAAAGCACTTTATGCTGAGTCATTTTCAGCCCATTTTCGAAATTCAAAAATAGCAGTCCTGTACCCTCTGAGCGGCCCACACGGGTTTCCACACCCCCAGTTCTGTTGATGAGCATCCAACACCAGGGCTGCTCAAGTTTCTGCACAGGTACAGCAGACAGCTGGTATTTACACCAACCTCCTGCTGCTTCTGCCTCTCCTTTTCCAACTCGCTCCAACTCTCCTCTCACTCTCTGGCTCTCTGGCTCTCTCTCTCTATCTCTCTCTCTCTCTCCCTCTCTCGGTCCATGCAAGCATGATAGTGGATATTTACACAGCATGAAAAAAACGAGTTTCTGGAAAATTCCAGTGAAATTTGGGGTGCGTCGGTTTCCCCGTGTCAATAAGGTGTATTTCCAGAAACTTCCGCACACTCCCGGGCCATGTCTGTGATCGGATATTCCCGGACTTGGATATTCTCGAATGAATTCATGGACTCTGCCCACACTGAAATTTCACAGCATGTCCTGAGACATGAACACCCATGTCTGGTGTTTCATGACAAGTGCCTGGACAAGAACCCCACAAATTCTGTCTGTTTCCGACACTGATACATGCCGCACACAGCAGGAACTGCACCCGTTTGTGCTCGCCCCATAAATGCACCATTTCACGAAGCGTTAGCGAAGGTAAAATCGCCAGAACTCCATGCTAGCGGCAATGAAAAATCAGGCTAACGGGGCTGGGAAAGTAAAGAGAGGAATTTGTTGTGCTATTAGGCTTAGATATTTTCTTTGTTAGCGAAGGTAAAATAGCCGGGGCTCCATGCTAGCTGCAGTGAAAATCCAGGCTAACGGACCGGGGAAAGTAAAGAGAGGAATTTGTTGTGCCCCCCCCCCCCGCCCCCCCACTTCGTTCTCCAAGCAGAAGAAGAAGGCTGACATTTGAAGAGGCGCGTGTGAAAGGTTAGCGGCAGT
The DNA here is from genome assembly GCF_018555375.3 of Anguilla rostrata. Classification (NCBI taxonomy): domain Eukaryota; kingdom Metazoa; phylum Chordata; class Actinopteri; order Anguilliformes; family Anguillidae; genus Anguilla; species Anguilla rostrata. The sequence continues at coordinate 6,976,436 of NC_057933.1, read as the reverse complement.
GGCGGCAGCGGCGGGCGAAAGCAGGTGTGCTTCTCTTCGACAATTAAGCCCGGAGAGCGACGGCTAATCTGGAGAAGGCCGGACGGGCTGTCCAGCTCACCTCCGTCGCCTTCACTCTCCCTTTGTTAATTAGACCCTCCTGCCCCGTTGCCTTCCGTAGTGAATGATCAGAGAGCTGGGGTCATACGGGGGGGGGGGGGGGGTCTAGGGCTTAGGGCAGCGCTTTGGAGATCCAGGGCAGTCTCAGAGATCGCGGATCAAACCTGGACCACCCAGGAAATCTGCACGTGGATGAGAGGACCGTAGGGAAGGGGCTTGCCCTGGGAGTTCACACAACGACGGAGCCGAGGTTTCGTGCTTTCAGTCTGCGCTTTTTGCGGTTTTACCGCGTGCCAGTTTAACACGTCCATTAGCGAATGTGAAGGACTCATACACAGAGCGAAAACACAAAGAATAAAGAAACATCTTTTATCCTGCTGTCCTTATGTTTGGAGTCTTGTGATTGTGTGCCAGAGATGAGCCTTGCCATACACATCCCACTCACCCCTTTAACGAGTTCTATAATACATGAGCACATACCCTGGGGACTAATTAGACATAGATAATTGAAATATATGAAATACTTTTTTTCAGGAAGCAGTTCATTGTGGTTTTTTTATTTTTTATTTTTTTCCCCTAAGCGTGCTCTCCCTCTGAGTGTGACTGGAGAGAGGGAGAGAGAGAGATTGCAGGGTTGCCAGACTCAACTCATCCAATTTCCATTGCTTTACATGATGTTAACTTGCGAACTACAAGTAGTAAGTTACAATCTGTCTTTAAACGGTACAGAGTACTACAGTGCAGATATTTTTTTAAAGAATAGTAATTGATGCTCTCCGATTCAGGGGTGTAACTAAGGGGGTATAACAGGGAAAGCACTCCTGGGGTCCAGGGGTCTCCTAAAGGTGGGCTGTGCATCTGTGTGTGTGTGTATGTGAGCATGGTGGGGGGGAGGGGGGTGGCAGTCCAATATTTTTTCCTGGCACAAATAATTCCTGGATCCATCCCTGCTCAGAATTTCACTTTTATTTCTGTCCTCTCTTTGGAGTACCCAATTCACACTGCTTGCAGTCCCATCAGTGAAACAGCTGCCTCTACTCACAGGCACTTGGGAACCGTATTTGTGCTCATGTATTTGCTCTAAACAGCCCATTGTGGAGGTTTACAGGCTCTTCAATGCCGTCACATCCAACAGGACAATAACATAAAAACATCTTTGGTGAGAAAAGTGTTAAGTATTATATTTGGCATTTATGCAACAGTGTTTGGCCCCATGAGAGAGAGCAGGTGATAATGTAGGTGAAATTCCCCACTAGCAGCAATAAATGTTTAATTGTTTCCGGAATAACAGCAACTCTGTATTTAGCACTGAAATTTGCATCTACTGTATCTCTTTATCACAACCCACAGGCAGGAAGGGAAATGGCTTGAAACAACAATAATAATAAGAACAACAACTGTATCTCTTACTGTGTATCTATGGTACTGTACTGCAATTTCACAAACAGTGTTTTGCAATCTGCCATTAAGCACTCCAGTAAAACAATACCTGAAACACCTTTATTGTTCATTTATTCAAAACAAATTCCATTCAGTTTCTCATCTGTCTACAAAGTCATGCTCATGGCTGTTGACATACTGTGTACATAGTTTCCATTGTTCGAAGAAGCATTCATGATAATGAGCCAATTATACATTAATGTTTACCAGTAGCAGAATATGAATCGCCAACTGGTGATCTGGGGCGTTTTAGTTATTTATTTATTTATTTATTTAGAATAAATATTAAATCAGAACTCACCATTAATTCGGCAATGTATAATGTCAAATATTATCTAATTTTTAAACAGCAATGAAATAAGTTGAAATATGAAATATGTTGAAACGGATATGTTGTACAGTACATTCTAAATCAGTAATATCACCAGATCTGACTTTGTTTGTTTATGTTTTCTGATCATTTACAATATTGCTAATGTTTCTCATTCAACTCACAGTTGTTGACATTCTCAAATCTGTCTGACGCATTACTGCTATGAAGGAGAGAGAACATCCTCCTGATAATAAAAAACAGTTTGCGTGGGTTTAACAAGCATTGCTCACAAGGTAAAAAGGCAAAAAACCTCATATTTGGATATTATTCTCAGGCAATGTTCCTTTCTAGTGTATTGTTATGGATTAAAGTGGTGATATCGCTCCTTGAGTTTGCTAAAGTGGAACAAAGTCTTTTTAAATGTCATTGCTTCTTCCTGTGTTAACAGTTAAACAGCCTAATCTAAATTGTTTTCCCTTCGCAAACTATTGTATTACAGGGAATACATTAGGCCTGGTCTTTCTTTATACAAGTAATCATACCTGAATCAGAGTTAACGACCATATTATGTGTTCATCTGAAGTGGGTAGCTATAGAGACATAAAGCAGATTTAACCTGAACCACAGGCAAGGAATCCAGTTTCAAAATGCAGGCCTCTTGTTCATAATGGAATCTATTATTCTAATAGGAAGAATGGAGCCTATTGAAAAAGAGCCAAAACTTCAATAATATAAAAATCCCAGTAGGCTCAACAAGATGCTTGTTGCTAAATAATAATAATAATAATAATAATAATAATAATAATAGTTATTATTATTATTATTATTATTATTATTATTATTATTATTATGTTAAACAGGTTTCATGCCCAGTCTGCACCATAATTTCATATTTCCTACTTTATTTGAAAATATGAATATGTATTCATGTATTCAATATTTATTTTCACATTCACCATTGTTAATTTAAGAATCTTTTTTAAAATGGTAATTTAAAAAAATAATGTTTTACTTCCATGTGTGGAACGTAGTCCCCCGGCAGTAGTTTTAAGTAGAAAAGACACCGACCGGCTTGTGAATATAAAATATAACTCCTGAGGATGAACTAGGTATGGGTACACAGTTCAACTACAGTGGGGGGATTTTAGGGTAAATGTGAACTTTTGGATGCTTTTTCCTTCAATTTGCCCAGAAACATTGAGACTGAAAATAAATGGCAAGTAGCCAATACACTCGAAAACAGAGGAAAAGATACTGTTTATTGCCTGTCTGCATGAATAATTCCACCTGCCATTGTAATTGCTTATCTCCTGCATTTTGTATGAGTATGTGGACTCCTGTTTAAAAATGCAGCCAGCAGCATGCACTTCTGCGAAACCAGTGCCAGTCTGTGCCGTCCCGAATTTGTAGACGTTATAATAATAGGCCAGATCAAATATAATATTTTCAAATTGGGAAATTGAGAGGAGGAATAAAAAACCCAACTACATCTACAACGCCATCAAAGGAAACGTTTTTCCTCATGGTTACAGTAGGCCTGCTAGCGAGAGCTGCGTTGGGGGGAAAGGGGGCCTCTATTGTAAGCATCGGAGCTGTGATGAGCATCAAACGGGAATCTGACTTCAAAGACCTCTCCAGTCCTGTGAGAAAGAAAGTCTTCAGTTTTTCTCTCAGCCGGAGGAAAGTCAATTCACTCCCCCAAACCCACCCCACCCCACCCCCCACCCACCCCCCATTTTTTTTTTTTTTTTTTTTTTGTCTGCTGCGCACCATTTTAAACAACACACGTTCCACATCTCATTTGCACTCCAATGCTATCATGTCTTTCCGGACATGATAAAAGCAATTTCCATGTTGCGTGGCTGCGGGGCCTCTGCCGTATTTACTTTTATGTCCTCTGATGAATAGCTCGCTCTTCAATTCATTAGCCGAGCTCCGGTTTTTTGAGAGCGAGAGAGAGAGAGCCTGTGAATTAAAGCCCGAGATACGTTCCCTTCCCTGGCTGTCGCGAAGGCTCGGCGGCAGGCATGACTTTATCTTCCCGCTCCTAATACACGACCGGCTCCCCTGAGCGTCTCTCTCCTCTACCCGAGCCCCAGACTCCAGCTGCAGCACTTGATTTCTTCATTCATTATCGACCGCAGAATTAACCGGCAAAAAAAAAAAAGAAAAAGAAAAAGAAAAAGAAAAAAACGGAAACAGGGCCTCGGGCAGCCCAGGAGGAGCTGATGCGAGACGGTCGGCTACCTACACAACTTAAAAAATAAATAAATAAATAAACAAATAAACAACCGGCGGGCCTAGCTTTCGTTGTCCGTCCACTGTCCGAGATCGTTTCAGAGGAAAGTAAATGTCGTCGAAAGTCCGTCGTCTTTACGACTCGTGACCCAGCATGCGAACTGAAGTGAAACTGCCGTTGCCAGATGCCGCCCGCGCAGATGAAGCCAACGGTGCTAAAGAAAGACACAACAGGAAGTAGAGGGAAGAGCGGGCTCATCCACACAAACGCATTGGCTGGGTTTGCATTCGCTTGCATCCACCTGGGAAGAAAACAACGACAGCAGAACGACTGAGGGTAGCTAATCTACTCTCTGTCCTCCACAATGCCAGGATATGTGTTTTAAAGACACTGTGCCAAGTTCTGTCTGCCACCTCTCTGTATTTTACGGGCACTCAGGCACTAAGCTCTGTGCTTCTCAACATTTCACAGAGACACTCTGCTAATCTCAGTTCTTCTCTTGAGGCCAATGCAAAGCATATTGAGACAAGTGCTTATTAAATGCGCTACTCAAATACACTTGATTGGATTTCTCTGTTTCACAGAGACACAATGGCACGGAAAAGGATGCCAGGATCTCTCTGTGGTCAGTGCTTGGATGGTTGGGCCTTGTGAACTCTGACACCTCAATGACATGTCAAAACACTGCCTGTAGAGACTGGACACCACCCTGATCTTCAACTGGCATCACAAAAAAAATATTACCACTCCTCCACAGCATAAACCAGTGGTTCTCAACTCGGGCCAGAAAGGGCCGGTGTGGGTGCAGGCTTTTGTTCCAACCAAGCAGTTACACACCTGATTCTACTAATCAAGGTCCTTAGTAAAGACTCCAAAGTTTGATTAGTAGAATCAGGTGTGTAACTCTTTGGTTGGAACAAAAGCCTACACCCACACCGGCCCTTTCTGGCCCGAGTTGAGAACCACTGGCATAAACACTCCTTCTCACTCAAGCGGTGATATTTCTATAACTATTTCAATACCGCAACATAATGCCACAGCAGTATCTATTTAAATAGCCATGTCATTTTATGTATTTGATGTTACCAAGGAGATAGTGTTCAATCCTGTTTTTTTTCCTATGAATTTTGATGACAGTAATGTTCGCATGAACATACCGTATACTTGTGAGGGCACCTATTAGCTGAATGCCTTCAATAATCCAACCAGAATATATATTATGAGAAGGAAGATCCACAGGCCAACTATTTCTTCCTGTTCAGCTATGTAAAAAACTACATATGTTCTGCATGCTTCTGTATTATGTATTAGCTCTCTCTCTCTCTCTCTCTATCTCTCTCTCTCTTATGTTGTTTTTGGTTTGATACTGAGGGTATTGGTGTTTTAAAAAAATCTTTATTCTTGTGTAATGAGTTGACAATGATGTTCAAATAAAGGGGCATCAAAGTCTCCTTCCCTCTCTCTCTCTCTCACCCTCTCTCACCCTCCTTCCCTCTCTCTCTCTCCATACACTTTTGGACCAAAAGGCCTTCTTTAATCAAACTGCAGTGAGAAGGACCAATGACTCATTGTCGTCTGTGACATTCACGCAGCTAGGACCTCTCCAGCTCTGTTTTTAGAAACAGAATCAGGTCTCTTTCCTCAGCCCTGACAGTCCTCTAATCTCCAGGTGAGGCCTCACATTTTATTATGAAGTTCACCGCATCACGCAGCCGTAGAAAAAATTGCATAAAAATCCAAATTTTGCAGTAAAATGTTCTCCGACAAAGCAGAATAGAATCCAACCGTGTGCTTTTAATACCTCTTGGATTCCTATGAACCCAGTTGGCAATAGTCTAGTGTTGGATATTTCGCTCTGTTTTATCCAGACCTCTTCTCATATTTTCAATAGCCATACAGTATCTTTGTTGTAAACATATTGCTACTGACAGTACCGGCAGTAATACTGGCAACGTGCACCCGGGCACCCGGGCATGGCATTTCTGAACGTGTTGACTGGACTGCTGTTCGACATCAACAGCTTCCGAAATTCTGTGCAGTTAAGATGTTTCCTGAGCAGGCTAATTAAAAAGACCCATATACTAACGATAAGACTCGCTTCACTTAACACTTGACTAATCCACTAGAATGGTCTAATCAGAACACACTAATATAATTTAATATATGAAGAAAAAAAAAACGAATAATTAATACACGTGAGAAAGTAATTGTCCTAAGAGCGGGCAAGGTGTAGTGAGGACAGAGCAAGAAAACAAGCACGTGACAATGGTACATTTTGCAGGATCAGTAGGAAACGTTTGCTGTAATTCGAGGCAGAGAAGCTGTCAGCTCACGGTGTGGGCGAAGGAGAGGACTGTGCCACCGCCGGGGATGAGAGAAGATAAATAACCGTGGAAACGGACCTCTCTTTAGAGTGCCACGTTTCAGCCCTGATCTCTATACACGCGGCTAGATGAAGGCTAATAACGGGAGGTCTAAAGCAAGAGAGGAATATTTTATACTGCACTTCGCAAATGTGCCTCTGTGCCACAACACGGCAAAGGCAATCTGCCCTGACACCGGCACACAAACGCTGCGCCGCGGTCCCTGCCCGAGCCCGCGCACGCATTGATCTTCTGCCTTTCTGAGCACAGTAGATCGGTTGCCGTGCCAGCGCGGCACGCCTGCTCACCGAGCGGCGCACCTGCTAACGAAGCCGCTCCAATGCCTGCGCAGGAGCCCGGCCAAGGGGGGGGGGAAACGCAAACAAGAAAAATAAATAAATAAATAAATAACGCAAATACGTGAACGTTGTGAAAATCGTCACATTTTGAGGCGAAACAAGATGGTGCCCGGCTCCCTCACGTCCGCGCAGGCCTGCCAGGGGTCTGGTTAGCGCCTGCGCGGCTCGATGTAGCGCTAACGCAGCCGGCTCGTCTAGACCGCCGATGCCGCCTAGGCTCCGGAATTTTCCGCAGCAAAAAAAAAAGAAGGAAAAACCCCAAAACTAATTCAGTCCTGTTTTTTTAAATAAATATATATATATATATAGTGCACATCAAAAAATAAAAAACAAAAATGAAAAAGGGAACGTTGTTGTTATTAGCATTCTTACAGCAGAGGAGACGGGACATTAGCATTTAGCGGCCTGCGGGCTGTCTGTGGGATGGGTCGAGCCTGCAGCGGGCGGACACCTGAGGCGGCCGCGGGCCTGTGTGTCCGCGCGCGCTTCGCCGGCGGGTCTGATTACGCTCCTGGCGTTTTAAATTTTTTCTCTCCATTACGAGAGCCCGTGTCATAGACCCGGAAAAAAAAAAAAGAAGAAGAAGAAAGCGCTCGCTGTGGCCACGCTGGAGGTTTAATGGCCGCGTTTTTAAGCAGCTTGTCAATGCTAACCAGAGCTCTGGAGTCTTGTTAGAAACTCAATTCCTCTTCAATTTAGCCACCTTCAACTCACTGGAGTCTCCTAACCAGGCCTGTTAGCGGTATTTGTTGCTGAAATTGAGCTGCAAAGATGGTTCCAGCCCAGACGTTTAGCGGCCGGCTGGGGATCCCACACCCCCCCCCCCTCACACACACCACCCCCACCCCCTCGTTTGAGATGCAAGTCATGATTCCCGCGGCCTGGTGGAGTAGATCTCGGTTAATAAAGTTCTGCGAGAGAAGGGCGACGGCAAATCTGGAGGAAAAGCAAAGAGAAAATGTCTGTCGGCTCGGTTACGGACCCCCCCGACGCGGATGCACCGCAGCCGCTTGACAACAATAACACAGGGGGGCACACGAAAACACACGCAGCATCGAGTGTTTGGGGGGGCGCATAGGGTGGGGGCAGCTAGAAACAATTGGGAGAGGGTGGGTTACATACTAGTCCACAAAATCATAAAAAAGTGTAAAATGTACTCTTTCGGAGTTGTTTTATCGCTAACCATTGTACAGGTAAAGTTAAGGTAAATACAAACGTACTTTAATCTGAGATCTGAGTAAAAAAAAAAATTAATGCCAGTTTTCTCCCTTTCTTTTTACAGTACAATCTCTCTGCACTTTGTGTGTACCTCAGGCTTCTGTCCAGTGATAAGCCAGACTCATTTATGATTGCATTTACTGTTATCAGAGAATGACTGCAACACTGTGGACAAACAACTCTTAGGCAGAGTTTTATCACTTCATCTGCCAAATGCGAACTGGTGAAAATAATATATACACAGAAAAGTGCGTATGGAGATGAAGGGCAAAGCAGTCAGGCAGTTTAAAACTCTCCTCATTATAAGTAAGTTCACAGTGTTAAATAAAGTCTTACAGAGTACATATGGACCCTATTGGATTCATATGTAAACTGTTAAGAGATGAGAGAGATTATGTGGAAAATGTGTGTGTGTGTGTGTGTGTGTGCGCACGCATGCAGGCATAAAATATCAAGGTATGTGGTGTTACGCAGAGTATTAGAAAATTATGAGCCAATCTAGTCAAACACAAAGCCGCAATGAGATCACAAGACCTGCAAACACTCTGTGACATCATCACACCATCAAGCATGTCCATCCCATCAGATTCATGTCGAACTGACTTCCCACCGTCAGAAAGAGGGAAAGTTGACAGACAGCCGCAATGATCTTTAGTCTGCTAGTGCAGTGGAGCTGTCTTTAGTTATAAAACAATAACTAAAGTTTTCTGTAAAACATCTTTCCGACAGCACACCTGTCTTGCATCATGACAGAGAAGACAAAAAGTAGCCTGAAAGCCAAAACACTGACTTTGTTCCTTCAGGTAAAAGGGAACACCATTTTGTTTCATTTTAAACCTGACAATGAAGCCCTGATAAAAAACACTCCTCTACAAATGTTTCAAAATCCAAATATTTTATGAAGCCACACATAGTATGTGATATATATAAATATGATGTATAATATCAGTGACTTGCAGCTTTGGACCAATGGTTGTGTTTTGCTGCGGAGAGCAACACCTTTGATTGGTTCAATTCCATGATTGACAGCTCACTGTAGCTCCACTCAATGTAGGGTTCAAGGAGCCTCACTCCGCCGCCACACGCAGTTATGCTACAGAAAAATGGCCAAATCAGCTTCAAAATCCACCATCCATGTCTGTGTTTGTGAGAGTAGCCTAATGGCGCTGAATAAAATAGCTCTTCTACTCGATCTTGAAGAAAATGAAGCTCTTGAATAATATATGCGTATGACACGTTCATATTAAACACTGAAATAAAAAAAGGAACTCATGATTTCCCAGAAAGTGTCTGAAGAATGAGTAGCGTTTAGCCAAACAGGTCCAGCCATAAAGCTCCTATTAAGTTTATAAGGTTTTTTTTCTTTTTTTTTTTTTTTGATTGATGAAGTCGCAACAGTTATTTTGCTCTGCGCAGAACAGCTGTGGAAAGCAGGGGTGAAAATGTGGGGCATTTATTATCATAAGAAGAAGGCCTAGATTAATGTGCTATCCAAAGCTGCCCTTGTTTTTTTTCCAGGGTTTTATTTAAGAGGAAAAGGAATGTTATCAAAGAGGTTCCCATTATATGCACTTCAGGCTCAAACCAAAAACATTTTACTCCAGTTCTTTTTTTTCCCCATCCCATAATGTAGAATGTGAGCCGGTTCATGGAGGGATATTATAACTGAATGTACGCGTGAGTGTTGTCAAGCATTTTTTGTAATAAGAGCACAATATCCATCACAGTAAAAAAATATTCATTGTAAAAAAAATATGCATTATGTCCCAGAACGTGTCTATTCTCTGGTATGCCATGTAATGAATAAAAATAATATAATATGTTTATATGAAGGCCATTGAGTATTCATATTTACAATGACTGTGATCGCTGATTTGTCTGATTCAAATGTTTATCCTGTTTATGAATCTCTATATGCTGTATGTACACTCTCCATAATGCACATCCCAACCTGAATCTATTCAATAGTTGTTGCAGTACATTGAACTCGATCCCAATCAACATGATACATCAGCACAGAAAATATTTGTTAAGGAACAATACTTTATCTTGCTTTGTTGTTTACATCCTAACATCATAATTCAGAGAGATAGAGAGAGAGGCTCTTTTTTTTCCTTTGGAAAATAAAAGAATGCTAAATTGTCACATCACTGCATCAAAAATGTTGGAGGTTTTAGCTTTTGGGGCTTAAAGTAACATTTTTGTTTCTCTTGTATTTCTGAGGAACTGAGAGTAAGATAAGAAAAAAAAATAAAATAGGTGAGAAAATGAGGTCAGCGATAGCATGCACATGCCCGATATGGAGTCAGTGCCCGCAAATCTCCTCCAACGGTGTCCTCAGAGGGACACAGCTTTTCTGCATTTGGTGGTTTCCCGGGACAAAAGACTTTCTCTTTAATACATCAGCACAACCAGCACAATGAGACCAACCTGCATTTAAAAAAACTTTTTTTTTTTTTTCTAAGGATATCACTGTTAGAATGCTATCAGTGTTCTTGCCCAAGATGTTTACGAAATATTGTAAATGCATCTACATAACCAGGATGTACATGCTACAACTGGGAAAATGAATTTCTGAATGACATTATTGTTACACTGAGCCTAAGACTCTAAGGAATTTTTATGATCCCTGAAAAGTGTTCTTTTATGCTTGCATGTTATTGAATAAACTTACCACCCAATAAATTGCTTTTCATTTTGACAATCTAAAGTTGCTTTCCCGTACATTGGTTTGCAAGTCAGAAAATAAACATCCGATTCCTGCTCCATTTTATCACGTTTTTTCATTGTAGTAGGCAGAGGATCCGTGTGATTTTAACGACAATGTGTATGTGTGTGTGTGTGTGTGTGTGTGCTTAATCCAAAATAACATAAGGAGACAATCCAAGTTCAATGACAAATACCAACAATTCACTCTCTATGGCCTTGCATTTTTACCTCCGGCACTGTGTGAAGACTGGTCTTGAACATTACAGCTCTCTTCTCTCTTCCGTTCTCTTCTCTCTCTCTCCCTTCCCCAAGTCCCAGCTCTCTATTCAATGTATTCATAAATGTGCTCAAATAAAAAAAAAGTTGAGCCTTGTGCCAGTGCAAAATTGAACTTTAATTCCCACTTGTGTCCCTGTACTGCTGACCTAAATCAACTTGAAATAGCTTATTTAAACTTTAATTTAGGCCCTTCAATAAAATAGCCCTGTCTTAAATTGTTAATTAACATAGGGAAAAAAAAGCATAAATGTCATTTGTCAGATGTCTGATATTTCTATTCTGTGTATGCATGCGTCTATGTGTGTGTGTGTGTGTGTATGTGAGGTAAACTGTGTACTATGTTCAGAGTTTTTTGTGTAGTGGTGCATTATTGTATCAAGGACATTTTGATTTCTCTTGCTTCAAAGATTCTGCATGACATTTCTCACTGAAAACCAACTTTTTCAACTTCTGAAGTGATTGAACTCCATGCAGTGATTGGTCAATGGCATTTGTAAAAGCCTGCAAGCGTCATCAGGAGTTGAGGCCTGTTCTTTTTTTTTGTTTTGTTTTTTTTGCCAAGGCCTAAGACTCCTTTCTAATCAGGAAGGAGAATAGGGTTGCGCAAAGCACAGAGAAGAATGTGAGGTTTAAGAAAAGCTTGGGCATTTATTGGCCACGACTGAACAGGAAGTCCATCTTTGGTCACCACAAGCCAATCTAAAGCATTTGCAACTCTGCATTAAAAAATTCTAAAATACTGGCCTACGGTTGTTATTTTGCATGTGACTGCAGCTATCGCACCAAACCATTCAAACATGTTCATCAGTATTGCAATCACTCAACAGAATAATGTATAAAGACCTGTAACAATGGTAATGTTTAAAAAAATAAAAATAAAAAAAAAAGATTATTCTAATTGGATTTATGTAACGAAATATCTGTTCCTAGTGTGCTGTATGCAAACCCAGTAAGTTGTTATCCTCTATGTTTTACAACATGTACAGATGAAGTGTAGTTCTCCACTATCTGTGACGACAGCGTGTTACCCCAGATTCACTGAAGATTCGCCAGCTGTTCACAAGTAGTCCTGTCGCTTTGCTTGTTGAAATGTTAACCTCAGCCTAGCACGCGAGGAGACTCGCAGACACTCCTGCACACAGATGAAAATAACTTAATTCACATTTACTATGTTTGTTCTTCACAGAGACGTAGCACAAAATATAATGGAAATCGCTATGCTTTCCAGATGTCATCAGTCCAACTTGGTAACTCAGAGACAGCCAACAGTGCTAGCATCAGTGGCATTCCTGGACGTAGTCTAACTTAGTTCTGCTCATGATGAGGTCTCATTCAAATTTAATAAAGTCTACAGCAATGGAAACAAAAAGTGCACAAAAGTCTCAAAATGACAACATAGTGAGGGGTCTTGTGTCAGGATCCGTTGGGTTTAAATTGAGTTATGTTTGCGCAAAAAAGTCAAATGTGTATGGAAAATGTTTTAGGGATATCCACAACACAGTAATGTAGCCACAGCAAAATTGGCGGCTGGTGAGTCCATGGCGATTGCAGTCCTCCGGGGAAATGGCATTGAGATTGGTTCTGAGATGACGGGGATATCGAGGTTCAAAAATCGCTGTTAGGAGAGCTGACCAACGCTAACACAGAGAGCCCTTCGGCCCTCGCTGCAGTGCTTCCTCCTAAGCCTGCTATGTTGTACACACCACCCAATCCCCTCGCCTCAAACTGTGTGATTCTTTCTGTGGAGAGGAGAACCAACAAAATGCGATAAATAGATCGATCGGGCTCCTGTTCGGTGCATCAATATCCCCAGGTTAGGGACCAGAACCTCGGCTGTGCTGAACCATTATCGACCCGCTCAATCCCACACAGAACTAAAAGGTTTTGCACACAACCGCCAAGATCCATTTGTAAAATCATTTTTTCGGAAAGGCTTAAACTATATAGGTTTCCATGAACAACTGCAGACCCATTGAATATAAGCAAACGCCAGTTATGCTTCAAGTCTGTTCAATCTATTAGCAGGGGGTGGGGTTGGGGGGGGGGCGTTAAGAGACTGCATTTGGTCAGCATGAACTGTTAAGTATACGTTTATGGCTGTGATATGTCTGGAGGCCTGTAAGTATGTTGTTGATGAGAGACTTCTTTTATCAGAAGTGCCTGCTGTCTCTCAAGTTACATGTTTTCAGTATTAATGAACCATAAATATTTCATCTTAGATTAGTTTTAAAAATGTAATAACGTAATAATGGCACTGAATGGCAATGAATTATCACGAGAACAAATAGAGTTAAATAAGTCACACGGCTCAGCATGTTTGATCTTCAGAAGACTGGGATTTTTCTATTATAGAATCAAAGATAGGGCATGATTTAAACACATAACATAGGGGGTTCAAAAGAAGTTAGGGTTAGGGTTAAAAAAAAGTTTATTTGAGTTTCATTAGTACGAGTTTTGTGACATGCTATTCAACTCTTGGTCTGTAGCCCCAGTCTTATTGACCTTGATGCTTTTTCTTCCACTTCAATTTGATATTTATAGAGCATTTATAAAGAGATGTATATAAAGCACATTTTTAAAAACAGTGTTCTGACCATCCGCTGGTGTTGAGGGGTTCAGGGGAGATCCCCATGGTTTGCAAGCTTGATGGGAACCCTTAAGAGACTTAATTCTTTTTTTTTTTAAAGTATGAAAAAATGTCCATAGAAATTGATTAGCGCTCCACTGTGGCTGTCCATCGGGGATTCCAGAACATGAATACTGAGCAGTTCTGGTCCAGTGGGAGTGGCATTTGCACAGAAAGGGGGGAAAATGAAAAAATGGACCAGAACAGAAATTGCTGGGTATAATAACTTGTCTTTAGTAACAGTGTTAAAGTACTAGATTTTTAATGACAAAGAAAGTCAACAATTAAAGTAGATATTGCAAATAACGATTGTATCATCAAGTATTACGTGTGTCAGTCCTCCAAAAATCTGGATTAATTTTATGCTAAAAGGGACCCGATAATAATTAATCACCAAATAATTACTCAGCATTAATGTAGATGTTGTGTAGCTAATGCCATGTCAATATGTCAATAGGCTACAATTAATTAGTTACATGAGAATGTACATGACGTGTGACAGCCGATGGCAAAGTGAAATATAGCAATCACAGTAAGATGCCATTAGTTGGCTCTTGTTGCAGAGGGTTATTTTTTTAACCCTTTTAATGTGTAAGATCACAAATATGTGAGACCAATGTTCTTAACTGAACATTCTAATGCTGATGTAACAATCACCACTGGTAACTGAAAGCAATGAAATTCTAGAACACTGACATAGAATTAAAAATAATAAAAATCCAAAATATGTACTCTTCAAAGGGTTAAAACATTGTTTTTTGTTTGTTTGTCTGTTTGTTTTTTTAAACCAGTAGTGGGGGAGAGCAGGCTGGTTGGTCTCTTTGTGTCTTCTGTTATCAGTGGCACAGCAATGCTGTTTTATCAGTGGTTTTTTGTGCTAGCATCGGTTGTCACTGCTTTGCACATTCCGGCTTCCAGATACTTTTGTTTTGTAATAAATGCATTCGTGCTGCACCTTGGCATGAAGAAAGCACTTCAGTGGATCGTTAGTGAATCCAGGCCCAGGCATGAGGCCAGTCAGCAGCAGAGCTAAAGAAATGACAGTGCGGTAGTGAAGTAATATATATTCCTACTCTTTTTCTTCTGCTTACCCTTTACAAGAAGTCGTTGGCTGAGGACACCGTCATATATCAAGCCCATCGCCCATCAACGGAATGGAATGATGTTCAGATGGCTCTGTAAATTACTAAACTTGTCATTGCCTTCACAAACTGCATTCTGGGAGAGAGAGGAAAAAAAAAACTTGAAATGGGGTTGAAGCATCTCAGCTACATTTGAGAACATTTTGACGTTGTCTGGCTAATGCTAGCTGGCTGGACAGTGGTAACCAACGTTGTAGGTTTTCATTGCAACCCTAATTTGGCACACCTGGCTCCCCTAATTAGCAGTTAAATAAGATAGTTAGCTGTTGAATGGGGTGTGCTTTGTCCGGGTTGGACAGTAGATCTCGAGGAATCGAGTTGCTTGCCACCTTCTCAAGACTGATTTGAGCTTCTACATGCTGAGTACAGGAGTTCTCTGACTGATCTTCATCAAGGAAATAAAACATTTTTTGTAGTTCATTTTAGCGAAAGGGGTAATTCCAAGATTGTGGGGAAAGAAGGTGTATGTTTTCTGCCCATTTTACTGATATTCTAGTGGGAAATTAGCTAATTTAACTTGCAGCAACCAGGCTTGAGTCATGTGACCTCAACTCCGGAAGTAGCCCAATGAAACTGGCTGGCTGGCACTGTCCACCGGCTTACTACCGCATTCAAAAGAACAGCGGTGCGTGAGACACAGACTGACGCCAGCAACATCATGATTCAAAAAAGAGCGGCTGGATCACGTGACACACCATCTAATGCAGCGCGTTCAAATGGGATCGGCTTGATGCCACTTTAGCGATTTAGCATGTTGAATAAGGAGAGATGAGGGCAGCGGGCGAAAAGCCAAGAAACAGTAACAAGCGTGGCACACCGACCCCGCTTCGCTGTTTGGCCTGATGTCCTGGTGGACAAGGAGCCAGAGGAGGTGAACCCGTGACTTGTGGCATGTTTTTTTCTGACTGCGCTCTGTGGCTTGTTGCGGGGGGAGAACAGTAACCCCCCTTCATTAAGCAGTGATGTCCAGTCACAATGCCAACGCATCAGAACGGAACCGGGTCAAGTTTCCTAGCAACACAGCACTCGGACGGGCAGTCCAGGTATCAAAGAGACCCAGCCACAGCCATGTGCACAGAGCTGCACCGGAGTTCATCGTCTGTTTTTCTGTAGGCACACGATACAGGAACAAGGCCTCTGAGTTTATATCAACATCTCAACGGTTCCAATTAGACCAACTGGCATGTAGCACCTGCTTTTGTTGTTGAACGCACAGCCCTTTTTATAGCCAAAGTAATTCTTCATAATGACCCTGGTGTTTACTGCTGGAAGATATTAGACCTGAGCTGTCTGTTTGTCTGTTTTCCTTCCTACTGTTTTGCTTTTGTAAGCGAACCAGGCTTTTTGGAGAAGCTGAAACAACAATTTCATCGAGTTTTTCTTTGCCACTTTGTCCCCTTCGGCTGTAGCTTTGCGGGGGTTGAGACCGGGGTTGTGCTGTGAAGTGCACTGTGACAAACTCTTTGTAAAGTGCGCTATATAAATAAAAATCTGATTGATAGATTGAACTACATCATTAATTTGGAAAAGACATCACTCTCAGAACAGCCATTCCTCAGAGATACCTGATTATGTCTTTCACACACTGTATTTCTCAGTACATATATTTTTTTTTACATGGAAATGGGGTATACTGATAATATATTGCAACTTTGAAATATATGAACAGATACACTAACTATTGCCTTAATTAAATTAAGGCAAAACGTATAACATTTTTAACATTGTAGTTCCACCTTGAATATATTGACATGTATGCCATTTTTATAAGGGATGACTTCATTTGTACAGTTTACTAACCATTTCAGCAGTAATAAGGTTTGCGTGTGCGAGTTGCTTCTCTCAGGAAAGTGCTAGGGCACATTTAGACTACCACTCTGATGTGACCTGATTCAGATTTTCCCCACACATCTGCCACAGATTGGATTTTAATTGCTCAAAGTGTAAACAACAGAAAAACACATGGTATCCGTTTTTTTTTTTTTTTTTTGTTGGATCAAATGCAGGCCTCCTTCCTATGCGATATTAAATTCCGATCGGCAAAATTCCAACCTGAATTTAAACATTCAGATTTTTTCCCCCAAAGTGACATGTTAATGTCATGTCAGTGCATCACACAACACATTAAATTCACACATGTAAACACACAGGTCACATACATATCAGATAATATAAACACCTAAGGTGGAAAGTCCAGGGGTCAGAAATTAAAAGGCCTGCCATGTGTTCCTTCCACCCATGAACTCAGTCGTCAGCTGATTTAATTAATTAGTGCTACCTGCTGGCCAAAGAATTGTGCTAATTAGCAAATCCAGGTGATTGGAACAGAATACAGGGGAGGACTTTCCGTACCTGGAATTTCCACCTCTGGTAAACGCTATAAACAAAAGATCGGATTTCATCAAGACGTCCAATTCAGGCATCATGACCATGCAGTGTAAATGCAGCCTTAGTCAGCTTCATACTTTTCTCATCACAAATAAAGTGACTCAAATGAAATGTCTGATGTCTCTCCGGAAACACCAGCGAGGCAAAGAATGTACATTACTTTCACATTCCAGAGCGATCAAACCTGAGAAAAAAAGTCTTACTGACAACTTTTTTTGGATTCATATCAATCAAACAGCATTAACTCTGTTAATCCTTATTTCCTGGCACAGCGTCCATCCTTGCTGTTATCGCAGGTGACTTTCACTTATTATGCGTCTTGCAAAACCTGCCAATTAGTATATTTGTTTCCTCGTGTCAGCAAACGAACTGAGGTGGAATTTTGCAATGCGCCTCCCTGCATTGCAAGTTTGTAATAACTGGAGAAATTGTAATTCACTGAGAAATCTTGGTTTTCCGCGGTGTTGTCATAACAAATGTAACAAACTCCACCAGTACAGAGTGTTAGACGTGTTGCGATAATACCGATAACAGCACAAAAACTTTATACTTTGTTTCTTCTCCTGTCTCTCGGATTTAAATGCACACTGTCTGAAAGGAGAGATTTTAGGCAACATTTTATTCATTTTAGAGTTAAACAATTCAGAGTCTGCATTCATGATGTATTTAGTAATGTTTTGAGAGTGCAATTTTGTCATTCTCATTTCTGTGTGGGCACATACTCATTTGGTGATTATGAGTTTGTCCAAAGGTAGCATTATTTAATGTGCTTTGCTGCTACCTTACTTATTACCGAATCCACTTTACCTGTTAGCTGGCTAGCTGAAGTGCATGCAAAAAAAAAAAAAAAAAAACCTAATCACAAAAAATATATGATAGGAGACAGAAATATATAGAGCTAAAATGCAATATGTTCACAAAACGTCTGTGAGTGCGGATGCCTGTAATGATGAACTTGACTGTTATATTACTCAAATGCATGCATAATGGAGTGGGGTTGTGCAATTGAACATAATGGAGTACATTAACAGGATTTTTAAACAGGATTGTTCAGGAGCAGATGAGAGAAGTTCCACCCACTGTTCTGTTAGTGTTTACATTGCATGCTGGGAAAAAAAAAAAATCTCTCATACATAGATAAGAATGCATTACCCTTTAGCTAATGTGTTAATACCTTTTCTTTCTAGCTTCTTCGCCCATATTTTAATGGTTCTGCATATTACTTTGCAATTTCAATGGAAGGGTTTAAAAGGAGGCAGTCAAGCAGTCCTATATCCTTTTGGATAGCAAGAAAATTAATTAATTTATGTATGTATGCGTGTACAGGAATGGTTTAAAAAGTGAGTACTAGTTGTTACAAGAATAGAACGCAGCAAAGTTAGTTAACTTTTTTCAGTTCCTTGTCAGGAGAGGGGGAAGCTGTCACGGTTTTTCTATCAGGGAATGGCCGCCACCTTCCCCCCCCCCCCCCCATACCCGTTTGGTGGGAATGGCGCTCCCAGCTGGGGGGCCGTGTGTTTGGCGTGGAGCGTTACTGTCAGGTCCGCTGAGTGGGAAGCGCTAAGCGCGAGAGGACCTACGCCAGCGTCACACACCTCCCGGACGCCTCCAGCCTCTTCCGCGCTGACGGGCGGAGGCAGCCCAGAGCTGACAGAGAGGCTGCACCAGAGGCGCGGGGCTGCACCCCCCCTTTTCAGTGCAGCCCCCTTTATTTCGGGGGCCACTGTGCGTTCCCATCCCCGGCAACACGCCGCTCCCATCCCGCAACGCACTTTGGAAACGGAAACGCACGTGAAACGTGCCGATACGGACTTTACAGGTACAAGCACGCTGACTCAATCCAGCGCACGTATACAGTACAGGCACACACACAGGCAAAGACATACAAACGCACACACACACACACACACACACACACACACACGCACAGACTCAGTCAAACACCCTTTAATCGAGTGGAACCACGCTGGCTTCAATGAGGGGAGCGGGGCTCCTCAGGCAGAACCCCCGCTGCTTTCCCACAATGCCGCTCGCTGCACTAAAAGGTTTGCAGGAAGACGTATTATATAGGGCCCCTGGAAAAAGCATTTTTGAAAGACTGTGACTTGCACCAAAAAAAAAACAAAAAAAATAGAATAGTGCGTGTGTTGTGGGGAGCCGTGGTCGAGGCGTTGATTAATGCATTAGGTGTGAATGTGGACGGGGACGATGTGTGAGATCGGCTTAGGACATGTTGCCATGGCTGCGAGGACGGCGAATGAAACTCAAGGGGACACGCGTTTTTTTTTTGTTTTTTGTTTCATGAGTATTTATTTATACATCTTAAATTCATATTTCAAATATATTTTCCTCTAAAATATTTCAGTACATGATATAGAATATACAACAACCAGCACTGTGACTACGTTTTTTTGTTCCCCCCCTCGCGCGAGTCCGCGCCTGCGTCCGTGTCCCAGGTCCACGCAGCACTGTAGGGGGCGCCACACGCTCTCCCCGGCTGAGCCGCCAACCGCCGTGGAAAATATGACTGAGGGGATCTACACTGGGCTGCGCACACAGAACACTGAAGACACGGGGAGAGACTGCAGCTGCCCAGTCCCTCTGTTTCACAGGGCTGCGTGTGTGGTGTGTGTGTGTGTGTGTGTGTGTGCATATGAGCGAGTGTGTGCGTACGCGCACGTGTACGTGTGTGAATATGTACATGTTCAGCATGTTTTTGTGGGCTGGTCTTTGCAGGTGTTTTTCAGTGCATTATGGGTGATTTGTGAATGTGCACACAATTCATTTTTAATTCTTGAGTCTAAGAGATGTTTCAACAGTACACAGGGTGTAGTGAAATGATTAAAAAGTGTGTTTGTGTGTGTGTGTGTTTTATTTCAAGCAAATGCCTTTCTGAACTTTTCTGACTCCCCAGATACACACTTCAATTTACACAGTCAGTGCAGGGGCCAGAGTGGGGTGAAATCCCATGATGTGAGCCATGTTTAGGTAGTGCGCCCCCTGCTGGTCTTGCAGCTGGTGAAATGGAGAGGGACTGTCCACCTGCTCACACTCCGGGTCGGTAAGACAAACAGAGCCACAGAAAACGCGAATGGTTTTCCCCTGACTTCCATATGAAAACGCTATGTGAAAACTGCACACGTCTAAACAGGATA
This sequence comes from Anguilla rostrata, assembly GCF_018555375.3. Taxonomy (NCBI): domain Eukaryota; kingdom Metazoa; phylum Chordata; class Actinopteri; order Anguilliformes; family Anguillidae; genus Anguilla; species Anguilla rostrata. The sequence goes on along the minus strand of NC_057933.1, from coordinate 6,956,106 downwards.
TTTATCTGAACGGCATTCAGGACATAATTCACTCCCCCTCCCCCCCTGCCCCCCCCCCACCCAAGCTCGCTCGACTCCGTATTTTAATAAAGTGCATGAATAAGCCACGTACCGAATAAATGTTGAAACTCGGAATTTCATTTCCTGACACAATTCCGCTAGATTAAAATATTTGTGGACGTGCACAAAAATTCATAATGCACTGGCTGAAAAGCAGATTGCTGATTTGTCCGCACAACATAAATACATTTATCAGTCATTCTATGGCTTCGTTTAGAATCCATTGGCATCTTCGGTTCGTCTCACTTCTTGAATTAGAATAACAACTAAATAGGCTAATATGTCGTGATCTGGGGGGTGAGTTTTTTTTTTAAATTTTTTTTTAAATGTATTATTTATTTATTTATTTGTCTGTGGCAATGACCTTGCACTGAATGACACAATTGCCTGGAATTCATTTTCCCGGGAGCATTTAATGAGAGGAATTAAGCCGGTGCCACTGGTGGTTTTTCGAATTGCTGCAAATCGCACAACGGCCATCTCTAACTCTCCGTTGCCCTTTTTCAGTCATCAGTGCTCAGCCAATGAGACTGCTTCCTGAAGCGCGGTTTAATCCACCTCATTTTCTGCTGATGGCTGCCTTCAAACACATTTAGGCATAAAAAAAATCAAAAAGGAAAATAAGGTATGCAAAGATCCATATGGCCTGCACTGAGCAGATGATTCACATTGTATTAAGACTGACATCATCATCAGTAGCAACACATTCACAGATGATGTGTGTGTGTGTATGTGTGTGTGTGCGTGTGTCCATCCCTAAATTTACACACGTGTGTGATGGCTTGAAACTGTGTTGTTGTAATTGGACATCAAACCCTCACACTCAAGGGAGGCCATGACACATCTTGGAAAAGATCCACTTGAAGATGTTTGTCTGGGCTGGTTCTCCCTGGTGTGCCTCCTCTCCTCAAAGCACAATGTTTCTCAGCAACGGTAATGTCACATTGGATTAGCTGAGCTAGCGATGATTACGGGAGAAATCGAAAGCCCTGTAAGACAAGGCATTTCATTTAAACTATCAGCACTTCAACATGACCTGGGACACTAAAAACTGGTGAGAGACATTCATGTTAATTCACTTTAGGAACGAACATTTAAACTACTGAAATTAATTAAAATGATAGTTCCTTTGGCCACTTTCTTTTTTAAAATATGCAGCACAAACCATTTCCAAGCTGAACACATTTAGAGTGTGTTCATATGAAATAGTATTAATTGGTCGTGGTTCTTGTGTGCAACAAAAATCGTCTCGCAGCCAGCTACATTCTAAGCACTCTTAGAAAGCCTTCCGTTTTGCCATTCAGGTTGATTATAACAGGACATCAACCAGCAAATGACAGGGTCAGAAAGTAAACTATGAAAATGTGCCATGTGTTTCCATCAGCTTTCCCAAAATGGCGTATTCTGAAGATGGAAGTGTCACCACCATTCGTTGCATCTTTAGAATTGAATTTCACCAGCTATTTCGCTATTTTTTCTTTTCGACCAGTCTCTCAGTCCCAAGTCATGCATTCATACTGAGAATGAATACATTAATGTCATGATAACTCATGTCTGATATTTACACGGAATCTTGTTTATACAGTACATTACAGAATATGAGTTTATTAATGCTACTCTAAAAGCATGGCGTTGGAGGTAGCGATCAGGGGCACAGCCAGGGACTTTGGGCCCCACAGAAAATCCTGTGTTCTAATATCTTTTTTAGGGCCTCTGTTAGTCAGGGCCCATTCCTCCTCCCCTAGACAGTGCCCCTGGTGGCGGTCTATGGAATATTCGTAACGCCGTTTATGTATGCGTAACACTGCCCACACACATAACCATGGGGGGGGGGGGGAGTAGTTGTACACAGAGGGCTGCGCCAGAGGAGCTCAGCTGCTCCATGCAAACAGAGCAGAAATGAGATGCCTGATTCCCTGCTGCCGTGGTTACCGTTCCCGCCCCCTCCCCCCCCGGCGGGAAAACGGAGTCTCGGAGGCTGGGACGGAACACGGAACGCCGCAGAACTCCGAACGAGACGCAAGGACGAGCTGTCAGAAGGCGAGCTGGCGACGCTATGCTTTTAGGATATATGTAAACGAGCGAGTTAGCGAGCGTGGTTATGCAAGCCGGGGTCCTTGGCTATGGTTGTGTGGCAGGCATGACACTTCAAGGAGAGGAGATACAAGCGTAGGGAAAAGTTGTTCAACACCGACGGTCCTATGAGCAAACACACAAACAGCCATCTGGCAAGCTAAGTGGGAAAGGCCATGACCTGGAGTACACGCAGAACATCAGTTCTTTGCCAAGCGGCTGGTTCCTCGGGCCCATACTAAGGCCCAAATTTCTGGGCTTAATAAAGCTCTTTCAGTGGAACTTCTCCATTGAGCTTTCTGCTTAGTCCAGAAGTGGACTTAATCTGGGACTGAGAAACCAGCCCCAATCACAATAGATTAGATATATTTGTCGTGTCTTAATTGCATTACACGGTAGAACTTTTCAGGGTAGATCCAAGGTGACGACTTGCAGACACAAATTATCAGTTCGGTGGGGCATCCAGCCACTTCTGTGAACTCGAAACTCCTCTCCCGCGCACGCTAAGTGTCCCGCGAATAAAGGGGGTCGGGCGTCTGGGTCTCTCGTTCCTGCCCCGTTCGTAACCGGGTCTCCCGCGCGTCCAAAAGCCACGGTCACGTTTCCATGGAAGCGCAAAAACAGGCCCACACGGCGGCCACACACACCGTCGCCCACTTTGAGAGTAAGAAACGAAATACTTTTCGTGTTCTTTTCCTTCTGAGGAGATAACGGTAAGATAATGAGATAACGAGGAAATACGATGGGAAAATAGCGGTATTTTGAAGTTCTGTTATTCTCGGGGGACTACAGTCCTGACGTACAGCACACACCCTCAGATTAATCTTTGTAATTTTGTGCTCGGGATACTTTTAAAACACTTCCATTTGTGGTTATGCCCTCAAAGAAACGTAAATGTACTGCAATGGACTGACATAAAATATATGACCAATACATTGCAGCACTTCAGAGTACTCTGGCAAAATGTAGGAATAACTGCCACTTTCAGACACTGCAATCTACATTACACTTTACAATATATTTCGGTATATTCAACTTCTCTAAGCGTGTACAGAGAGATATGTGGAGCGTATGGATGATACATTCTTTTTTTGTATTTCTGTAATGAAGAGTACTGATAAATGTATTTTTTTAAAAACCTACATACAGTATCTTTAAAAAAAAAAAAAAAAACCTTGTTGCAAATTGTATTATAATTCCTGAGGTCTGAAAGGGAAAAAATTTTAAACGGGATTAGCCGTGAATCGGCGGTTTTTTTTTCCACCAGGCATCTCATTTCTGGAACATATTGCCTTTTAAACGGTCCGTATGGATCTCAATATCCCACCACCCCACACGCAGCACAATCAATATGAGATGCGTATCCGCAACCGAACCCGGGCTGGAGACACAACGCGTGACATTCATTATCGGGAATCATGTGTGACAGCCTGGAACGATAATAACACACACCCCCATTCTCTGCCCAGTCATTATCCAGGGTCTCCATTCTCCGCCCTCCTCCTCCTCCCTCGTTTCAATGACTGGCCTTTGCATGTCATTATTGATCTATTCCTTCCACCACCTGGTTCCTCTTCCTCTTTACCTCGTAGATAAAAAAAAGGGGGGTGGGGGAGGAGGGGGGAGGTGTTCCCCGTCCACTGTGGAGGACGAAATCAATAGAGAGCGCGACTGGAAGTCTACAACGCCGACAATGAGATGCACAACATGCAGCCAGCGTAGAAGAGATGTCTGGGGGGAGGGGGGTGGGGGGGTGGGGTTGGAGGTGGAGGAGAGGGGCGGATGTGCCTTGTCTTTTCCTGGGTGGCTGAAGAGGTGGAGCGGCGATCATTTCGGACCTCAGTCTTTTCGGGGCAGGGGAGTTAAAAAGTCACACTGGGACTCCCCTCTACGCAAATGTTCTCCACCCCACATCACCAAAAACAGAATTCCCCCCCACCCCCTTTCTGATTTCCGCTTTCCCCATGAAACAGTCCTGGGTCCTCTGAGCAGGCAGGCAAGAGAGGAGTACGCTAAGGTCAACAAGACAACAAAATACTACAGAGGAAAACAAAAAGAAAGATTGTATAAATTTGTGCTTCTTCTGTTTCGATTCACCATAGTTGTTTTTCATACGCAAAAGTCACTGACGTGTAATTACAGTTTGTAACATTTTTTAATATAGATAAATGCGTGTAAATATACAATCCCATTCAAACAGCGTCTTCTTCTGGCCCAGCAGAGGAGAAAAAAAACTGGAGGCAAGCGCAAAGTTCTGTCTCCATTTCAGTTTCACTTCCTTTCTTGAATTTCAGTTTCTTTCTTTTCTCTCTCTTTATTTTTTTTCCGGATCACAAAACTGAAGTCTTGATCCAGTGGCTCCTCCCTGTCCCGTTGGAGGTGAGGTGGGTCGGATGGGGTCATTGGGGGGTTATGGGACAGAACACCCCCCGCCCCCACCACCACCGCCGCCACCTACCGCCCCCCCCTTCCTTCTGTCCTCTGGTCCGATAGCATCTTTGGTTAAGAGTGTTCGACACTTGGGTGCGTCTGGAACAGGTGAGGGAGTGCCGTGGGAGGGTGTGGAGAACGGGAGAAGGGAAAAGGGTGCAAGAATGAAGAAAGGAGAGTGTGTGTGTGTCTGTGAGTGTGCGTGTGCGAGTGTGTGAGTGTGCGTGTGTGAGGGGTGTGTGTGAGTGTGTAAGGTGTGTGAGTGTGCGCATCGGTGTGCGTGAGTGTTTGTGTGTGTGTGTGTGTGTGTGTGCGTGTGTGTGTGTGAGGGTGTGTGTGTGTGTGTGTGTGTGTGTGTGTGAGTTATGACAGTGTGAGAGGGAGAGGGTTGAGGATGTTGGGAAGAGATAGTCTGGGAGTATGAGAATCGAAGGAAAGTGACATTGGGTGACAAAAGGATTTGACAGACAAGGCGAGCAGCGGAGAAACAGGATGGATAGGATAACAGGGAGGGTGATGGATGCAGGGTCTATGAAGGACTACCACAAACAGGAGGGAAAACAGAGTGGAGGAGGAGGAATCGGTATTTCATACACTTCTCCAAAGTGAGAGAAAGAGAGGGATGAGGCTAAGGGGGTTTAGCGGGTAGTAAGAGAGAGAGAGAAAGAGAGCGAGCGCGAGAGCGTTTTCTGGGCAGTGCCTGCCTCCGTAGACAGGGGGCGCTGTGTGTGCTCATCATCTGTGGAACAGCTGCAGGCAGAGGAGCACGCAGACCAGCAAGGTGTCCAGCTGCACAGTGGGCCCTCCGGACAGCACTGCAGAAACGAAAGGCGGAATTCGAGGTTAGACTGACGCCCCCCTCCACCAATCAGAGAACAGAGAGTGAGGCTAACGAGCGTCGTGATTGGTGGAAAGCGCTGCCCATCGCTGGCTGTTGAGAACCAACTAAAATACTTTGCGCTACATAGAAAAAAATTTGTGATTGGTCACAGAGCACTGGAAATGAATCCGCTAGCCCCACCCATTCGTGGAGACGCGCTGTCTAACCGTTGACATTAATCTTGTGGACAACAGTCGCATGCTGTGCTAAACGGCCGCAGATTCTCTGTAACCCCAGATCAATCAGAAACACAGCATGGAGGCACAGGAATAATTAGAGCAGTTCAGCGTTTGCTCTCCCATGAAAAAGAGAGGAAGGCCCCAGTAAAATGTCTGCACTCTTGACCAAAACTCCTTTTCTCGCTCGCTAAAACGGCAATTATGAAAAGATATTTTATATGCGTGGGAATTGATTTTCACTTGAGTTAGCCTAACCCCCGCAGCTTACCGTATTTTAAAAGAGTGCCTTCTGCTTTGAAGATCGCACCGAGTGGCCTGTGCCAAATTCTTTTGCCATCGCTTCCTTAAACAACAGTGTCCCTGTAGAGAATGTCTGGGCTGTAACTGAAGAGGCCCACATTTAAGGCAGTCAAGAAACGTTGGCAAGCCAGGGACCGTTCGGCTTTTTCGTGAAATGACTGACAACACCGAAAGCAATTCAAGAATTCAGGGCTTATTTCAGCAGTGAGTCAGGGGAATGTTCTTCACATTAATAAACACAAGCTCTTCCCAGACAGCGCGGAAGAAACAGGTCTACTATACGACACGTGTACACAGAGGTGAGCACACACCCACCAGCTGAACATTAGGCATGCAAGCTGCCTGCAAATGACTTAGATAAATAAGGAACAGATATTGTATTTAAAAGATCGATATGAATTTATGTCAGGGGTTTTTAGCTGGCAGAAAATCAATGTATTCATAATAAAGCTTTTCTTTTTTTTTTGTTCCCTTTCAATACAAAAACAAGTTAAGTGGCCGGCATCCCATTTGTGATGTCTCTTTCAAGGGCCTTTGAAGGGGGCGGAAAGTTTCCAAAAAGGGGGGGGGGGGGGGGGTAGGAGGGCGGGGGTGGATTTGGCAGGGGGTGTGGAGCGAAGGGCTGTCCTCTCTCTGTCTCTCATTCGGAGCCAGCTTGGGGGGATTCGTTGGACGCGTTACCTGGACGCGTCGCCTCAGGACGCGTCCGTCTGAAAGCCAGCTCGAGGCTCTGCTGATGAGCTGAACCAGCGCGGCAGCCGGCGCGGCGGCACCAGCGCCAAAAAAACGGAGACCCTCGTCAGTGGTAAATTAAGATGAATATTTACGCACACCGGCCCAGGAGGAGGTGATGCGAAGGAGGGCGAGGGCTTGCTGCGAGCGTGACCAGCCTTCGCCGTGCCGCCGCTAGTGTGTGTTGCTTGTGTGTCGGCGTGAAACTGTCTCTGTAGCCGGACGGAAACTCCGAAGGAGGCCAAGACAGAGCCTGCCGCAAATATCCGAGCCCTGCCATACCGACCCCGAGCCAGACTGGGCCGAACCGGTCGGGTTCTCCCAGAATTCCCACGCGGCAGGAACATCTGCAACCCACCACGAAGAAAAGAAGCAAGCGGCTCCACAGAAACACTCCTCTGTCCATGCCTTCTCAGGCCGGTGGGAGTCTTGGCTACTTTTAAAGTTCTGGGCTTCTCTTTCAGAATCCAGGAAATCTACAGTGTGTTCGGTTTTTTTTTTTTTTTTTTCCACCCCCTTGCGGTGAAGTATGCCGCCGATCCCCCCCCACCATCACCTTGGAACCCAAAGGGATTGTGGGGGTTTCTGGTCTCCTGGTGTGGTTGCCGTGGTTCCTTTCGGTCTCCTGACTGCCACTGGCAGTGGAAACACAGAGCTGCTCAGACAGAGCGAGACGATGGAGTAACACACCAGAGGAATGCTGGCTCTCAGAGCAAGGGAAACTGATAGCTTCCCTTTTATAAAGGCCCAGGCCCATCCATGGGGGATTGGGTTCAGACAGAGTAATACGGGCTCATGTTTTTTTCCCCCCGCAACTCCAGACTCCATGTAAGCTCTGTGAGAACATTGCGTACTTTCAGCAACTCTCTCCCTCTCTCTCTCCCTCTCTCTCTCTCTGTCTGTCTCACTCGCTGCTCTGTCTCTCTCTTTCTTTTGCTCTTTCTCCTCCCTTCCTGTCCTCCCTAATGTCTCCCGCTTCTCTTCCTCCTTTTAAAACTTGAGAGCGGAGTGACAGAACGGCTCAGGGCCGTTTCTCGCTGTGGCGCGGCGGGGACGGGCCGGGTTGTTTACCGAAGACGGAGCGCGGCGTATCCGACTGGGCTGGGGGCGGGAGGCTCTGCTTGTTTACAGAGCATCGGGGCACGGTGAGAGAAGTGGAACCTGCACCAGGAACGTTAGAGAGCACGGATATGCCCCCCCCCCCCCGTCCGCCCTCCCCCCCACTCTGACAGCCACTCTGAACTCACACTTGCTCTACTCAGGAGGAGAAAAAGGAGGGTAGGAGGAGGTGAGGATGAGGAGGGGTGAGGAAGAGGAAGGAAGAAAGGAAGGAAGGAAGGAAGCAGGAGCTGAGGAAGGGTTGCAGGTTCCTCAACAGGTTCCACGCCATCGCTGTCCCCCTTCTCTGGGCCCAGTTCCAGTCGCTCCCTGATTTATGAGTGTGAGCTTGTACACAGAACGTCAGAGGCAATCATCATTCATTTTAGGTAGGGGTAGTGGAGGGGTGGGGGGGGTGAGTGGGGGGGGGGGGCTGGGGGGGGAACGCATCTGCACTCCGCGCTCAACCAACTGGGGGGCAGGTAATACATCAGCTGGGTAATGCAGCTGGGCACGCTCACTAACTGCATCCTGGGAGACAGGCTGAAGCAAAGGCTCATGGGAGTGTGGGCCACACACACACACACACACATGCACACACACACAAACGCACAAACGCACACAGGCACGCTCACACACAGATGCACACACACACAGTCTGCTCACACACGTGCGCATACACACGCACACAACCTGTGCACACACGTGCACACATGAACACACACACACGCACGCCTGCACACACACACACACACACACACACACACAAACCCAGCCTGCTCGCACCGATGTCCTTCAGGCTTTTCTGTCAGTCTGCAGGGAGAGTGGAAGCTTGGCTGACCCTTCGCTGCAATTAATCTCAGTTGTTAATTTGTCCTATTTTCCCCCTTCAGTTTCACCGCCTCGCATTTCCAGACAAGCTCGCGCGTATCTTCCGCAGCCAGGTGGCCCGCCCCCACTAAAACACAGCAACCGCGCATGCATGCAGCGCATGCATGCAGCGCGCTGCACCGACGCAACCACTGCGCGGCTCCTCCGGTGGACAGGCGAGTGAACGCGGCAGCTGGTACGATGAAATTTGGGCAGGACGGGGGCGCCTGTATGTGTTCCGAACTGGCGCGGTACATCGCATTAAAGAAACTGGCCTGTGAACTGAATACTGCTGGCTATTCTTTTAAAAAAAATTAAAATAAAAAACTGGAGATTTAAAGTGCATTTCTGAATACACATCGACCTACCTCACTGCATGCTTTTTGTGAAATTGACACCTTGCATGCGTGTGTGTGTGTACGTGTGTGTGTGCATGCATGAGCGTGTATTTGTGTGTGAGTTTGAGTGTCTGTGCATGCGTTTGTGTGTGTGTGTGTGTGTGTGTGCGTACGTGTGTTGCGTGCATGTGTTGTACACCTTTAACCACCCACTTCTACCTAATGCTGATTATTAGTGTGTTTGTGTATAAGAATAATAAGTTATGTGTTAGCCCCATTTCGGTCACAGTGTGTTTTCCCTGTATCTGTGCATCAGTATGTTTGATTAAATTTAGGCTCCTTTTGAACTGGGAGTACTGGACTGAATTCAGCTGAGATGGAACGTTACGCCTCCCTCAAATTCAAACTGCCGCAGGCTAAAGGAAACAAACGATTGTCTTGACAACACTAATCCTGCGTGCGAATAACTCAAATTCACCGCAAACGCCCCATGTGGTGAACGATGTGAACGTTTGAGATGATGTCACAATGCAGTTTTTTTTTTGTCAGGTACCATCACTTGAGGTGGCTCTACAATTTAATAGAATTCCAAGTACGTTTATAACCTTCAGCAGATTTTGTACTTGTCTGTGAAATTAATTTTTATTGATTCACTGATAATTGCATTATACGATTATTCTCATCATCAGTGGATCATTGAAAGCATACACGTGGCCCTGGCAAGTGGCATTAGGCCAAGCCATTTTCCCAAGGCTGACAAACTTAAGGATGTAGTTAAAGAGCATTTTTAAGCTTTGTCCAAGCCGGAATTTATGTTACTGTATGCCGCACTTCTACAGAACACAAATAATAGACCAACCGACATGACTTCCACCCGAGCCCTGCATAAGGAGGTGAGGCAGTTGGCATTCTGCTGAGTCATGCCATTCCCAGAGCCTCAAATTCTGCCGCAGATTTGGGGACCAGGAGATGGACATCTCACTAAATACTGCCGTGCTGGCACAGCACACGGAGTGCACCAAGGGTCTAGGGGCACAGCTGGCATTAATGGAGGAGCATGGCAGGAACACGGCTCATCGAAAGGAGAGCAGGGAATTCAGAATACACGAAAGGTACAATAGGACCAGACAGCTAAAAATGAGACTCACACAGCACAGTCAAAACAAATAAATAGCCAATGTTTCAAAATATGAGAAAAGTTGCAGAGACACTGACAACGTATTATAACTCTGATGCACTCCGAAAAAGCACATTTCTTTCAAACAGCACACAAATTCATTGCGGCTGAAAGGATTTTTGACTCAAATCCGGTCTGCGCACTTGAAAAAAACCTCCCTTTGGAGGAGGACTGTACTTCCTACCATGTCAATTATACATTATGTATGTCAATTACACATACATGGGGAAAACAGCACTATTTGCACAGGGAGAGTTCTGGGACAGATGCAAGAAGATGGTTCTGAATATTGTGCTGAAAGTAAAATAAAATACGTGTCTGTTCCAGCCAAGTCTTGTCAATGCAGAAAAAAAGCATCTCTTCTTTTGGACAGGATTACACCAAGCATCATCAAGCAACAGCATAAAAAAACGACTAAATGATTAAATTCAGCCACAAAGTCTATGTCTTACGTTTTAATTTAATTTAATTTAACCTGTTTAAATCAATTTCATTTTTTATTAACCTACCCCTGCAAATCACTTCAATTATTATGCATAGCCTTCTATGTTTCATTTTTGTGCAGGTGATATAACTGCACTTTTTATGTGTGTAGGCTGCTTCCCACAGAATAGAATATTTTTAAAACTTTTAGAAGACAATGCTATAAAAATATGGTACTGTCAGAATTCTGTGGTTCTATTAACCATAATGAATACAGCTCTTGACAGTGTGGAAATATTGTCATTATTTGTTAAAGGAGTGTTAACGTTCTGGAGTTAAAAAAAATGTTATTTCAGTTTTACATTAATTATGTCTTTGATTGTGCCAGACAGGCATTGTATGTGTCAAAGTTTGTGCAGGTGTTTAACCTGTTACATTTGAAGCCTGGTAAAAAAACAAAATATGTATGTTACACAAAATAGTCCATTATTCCCCCCCATCCAACCCCCACCACACACACACACACACACACACACACACACACACATACACCCAGCGGCATGAGACTTCCTGTTTATACCACAATAAATAATTCACTGTATACTTTAGGATCCATGCATTATCTCCCACGGGCTTCCTTCACCGTCTCAGATCAGGTGTCTGAAAGGTAATGGCTCGTTTTGAATATTTCATAATCCGCGTCTTTGTTTTCTTTTTTGGCCGTTGTCATGGATACCGGCGCACGAACACTCCGGGCGGTCTCCGCCCACAGCCCCCCCTCCCCCCTCCCCCCCCGGGGTTAACGAGCGGAGCTCGGCCAGCCCGTTTCGACTCCGGCTCCGCCTCTCCTGGCCCCCGTCCCCGCGTGGCGTGAGTTTGGGACGCCGGTGACAGGCGCATTAATCTGGGCCCACCGGCGCGCTCATCCCCGCCCGATCCTTCACCTCCGGGGGGCGAGAGGTGTGCCGATGCTCCCCTCATCCGGAGCGGAGGTGAAAATAAAATGAACTGCGCTCTTCCCTCTCAGAGGAAGGAAGGCGGGCTTTGCCGGTCGGTTGGCGTTCCGAGGCATTTCATTGGCTAGGGGGTCGCGGGCAGTGGGGGGCGTGGGGCACACAAGCTCCTCTGAATCGTCGAGTTGGCAGAAACTTGTTTGGGGGGCCAGCGAGGGGGTGCTCCTGTACCCACGGTGTGAGGTCATGCCAGCTCTGACCTGAGGAAGCCCCAACCGTGGCAGGAACACGGGGTGTTCCGTGGGGCAGAGGGGCACATGTGGCAACCCCCTGGACCTAAAGGCTGAGAGTCCAGGTGCCACCGCTGCCCCATGAACAGGCCTGCTGCACTCTTACAGGCTCAGCCCTCTGTTTCCCTCTCTCTCTCTCTCTGTCTTCAAACCTTGTTCTCTCCACCTTTATTTCTAGTCCTCTCGTCTCTCTATCTCTCTCCTGCTGTACCTTCAGCTCCCTCACTCACGCACTCCCCGTCATCCTCTGCGTTCCTCTCTTTTTAGCTCTTTTCCATCCCCCTCTATTCACTCTCCTTTACTCTTTGTCTCTTTCACTGCCTGACATTGTTTCATCCCCTCCCTCTCGATTCAATTTAATTCCGTTCGATTCAATAAGCTTTATTGGCATCTCAAAATTGTAGAGTTGTCCTGCTAAAGATTGTCGGATGAGAAAAAGGAACACGTCAACATGAAATCGCTCTCTCTCTCTGTTTCTCCCTCTCTCTCTCCTCGCCCTCCGTCACCTGACGGAACTCTCTCAGCCTTCCCTCCATGTTTCCGCAGGTGGAGGACAAAGCACGCATACACACGCACGCACGCACGCACACACGCACGCACGCACGCAAGCACACACGCGCATGACGCACCTTGGTTGGAGATGGATTTTTCCTGCTTGCACACGCCCTTGGTGACGGAGACGTCGTCGATGGCGATGTCGCCCTCGTACCCGGCTCCCCGCACGCCCTCAAACACCACCTGCGAGGAACGGGAAGGCGGACATCACTTCTTACATCACTTCCCTTTATACGAAAAACAAGGCAGACTATGCCCTATAAAACAAGAAGAAGGATTTTTTTTTTTTTTTTTTAAACCTTCACATTTTTTGGTTTGCATATTGATGGACCGTGTCCGCGCTCCACATTCTTGCTACATAATGTGAGGAACCGAGTTTATTTATCCAGTAAATAGGAAACTGTCCTCCTGTGATAGCACTGTAATCAGCTCATCAACTCCTGTATTCTGTGGTTAAACAGAAGGAGTGAGCGAGTGGGCAAACAAACAAATGAGAATTATCTCCCATTTCTGGTCGGATGCAAAAAAGTGCCTCAAAATGTCAGAAACGTGGAGCCGTGCGATTTGCGCTTCACGAGTTGAATTATTCATGCTGTTTAGAGAACAGTGCTTTATGCATGTTGCAAATGTGTAAGGTCGTTTGGGCACAGTAAAATATCCAGGGCTATTTCAACTCTGTTAACACAGTACATATGAGTCCAACAGGGGAAAATACTTTCATTTTCATTGCCTTAGACCAATTTTCTATTTTTTTCAATCTACAGCACAAAAATTTTGAATCGACATCGTCGGGTTGAATCGTCGGTTGGCTAACTTCATGCTAATGGAAACACGGCTGATGAATACACACGTTTATACCTCCTCTTGCACAGCAGCCCACACTTTGATTGACAGGTTAATTACCCTGGTAACAGGGGCCTAAACCCCATTCCACAAAGCTAATCAAACAGTATCTGTATTGCACTGGAAAACACACACACGCACACACACACACGCACGCACACACACACAAACGGCAAACTTTTCTATTTTACTGCTTTTCGTCCCAGAATAGGGGCTAATATTGGTTTATTGGAACTGAAATGAGAAACCAAGAAGAAGCAAATAGCTCACAGATTCTTGCTTCTACATCAGTAAAGAAAAAATAAATAAATAAATAAAAATCCAGTCAAGATATTTATACGGTGACCCACTCCTTGGCTTTTAATGATGCATTGCATGTCTGTGAGCTTCTACACCACTTCAGTCAGGAGGGCTATTAATGCATTTCAGCAGGTGGGCTGCGCACTTGAGGGTTATGTGGTTATATATCCACACCGCTAAAACTCTATGCACATTTCACAATCAAGGACAGAGGGCATTGTGTCCACAAACACAGCTCAGATCTCAGCCTCCCTTTAACTCTCACCGCGGCCAAGTGAATGCAAGGCTAACAGATTCCTTCCAGAAATAAATAGCGTGGAATGAGTCCAGGTGTGTGGCGTGCCATGCCTGGAGAGAGAGTGATCCTCACTCAAAAATGTTGGCCATTGGGTGCGGGGCCCGTTGACATGACTTTGTCCCGAGCCCAGGCATCATGCACGCCGGCCCTGCCTGCGTGTACTGTACGTGCATGCGTGTGTGCTTTTGTGCGCGCATGTCTGTGTGCGTGCATGGGTGGGTGGCAAGTGTAGTAGGCAGCGTAGTATAATGGTTAGGGGACTGGGCTTGTAACCTTACGGTAACTGTTTCAGTTTCCAGGTAGGTCACTGCAATTGCACCCTTGAGCAAAATACCTAACCTGCTTTGCTGCACCGTACAGCAGGGTGTATTACTGCAAGTGCATTTGAGCGCATCTGTATGTGTGTTCTAAATTTTTCATCCCCAACTTGGGGTGCCCAGTCATGCATCAGCTCTCATATCTGGGACCCTCGCCATCGACTCGACAGAGCAGATGGGTGCGTGCGTGCGCATGTGCTTGTGTTCACCGCTGAAGCACGCAGCGCTGATGCTCGCTTACTACTGCCGCAGCTCGTGAGTCAGGTGTGCGCAGAGATGAGTCAAGTTCAAGTGCAGCTTCACAGGTGGACTGTGGGCTGAACCTTCCGTAACCCTGGGTGACGGTGCCGCCAATCAAGTGGTGCCATTGCGGAGCTGCCATCCACAGTCTATACCAGTGGTCACCAACCCTGTTCCTGGAGATCTTACCGTTTTGTGGGTTTTTATTTCAACCCAAATTTGGCACGCCTGACTCGACAAAGTAGCAGCTCAACAAGATCTCAAGCTGCTGAATGAGGTGTGCTCTGCTATGGTTAGAGTGAAAACCTACAGGACGGTAGATCTCCAGGAACAGGGTTGGCTACCACTGGTCTGTACTGACAGGACTGGGAGTCAATCCTGGACCACTGGGCCCATCCGTGCCATAACGGTGCCTTAGCTGGACGAGCCCCCCAGCAGCCCCTGTCCAGGGGGGCTGGTAACGGTCTGAGCGGTTTTTGGCAGGCTCCTCTGTCCGTTGGAAACGGGCAGGAACTGGACCATGATGCCAGTGGGTTGTGGGATCGCCATGGAGATGGCTGACGGGGGAAGGGTCAGAGCGCTGTGTGGTTGGGAAGGGGGGGGGGGTTTCAGGGCTGCCGAGGAGAACAGCCTCTGCCTTAATTACGCACAAAGAGAAGGGAAACTTTGAAGAGCCCATTCTTGTCAACTGCTCTCTAATTTAATCCCCCAAAGGCCTTGGACAAAGTGATGCCTTTGAACAAATAAAGAAATGGAGAGGAGTCTGAGAGGGAAAGCGGGGGGGGCGGGGTTGGGGGGGGCGAGGGGCTTAATAGACATCCACGCTCCTCTTGTTTGCAATGCAGGTTAATTCAATTTGTCTGCTGGCATTGTCGGTGCAGGAGCACAGCACTCTTTTTGCCATGCTAATTGGTACCTTGGATCACAGTGGAGACACACACACACACACATACACGCGCGCGCAGTCATTAAGGCGTCTTGCCACACCGCACACGCAACCACGGCAATTACACGGACAGAAGTCGCACCCGGAGTACTCCGGGGGGACCGGGGGGGGGATGTGGACGCACGGCGATTTTCCCTCTGCCCGGGGACTTTATTTATTCCCTAACTTTGTTATTTGGTCTAAATTCTCCGCTCTAATGAAGGGTTACTCCAGCAGACGCTCCGATCCGGAGCGACTTAAAGAGCTTATGTTCTTATACACACACAGGCCATTTATGCAGCTGGATATTTACCCAAGCGATTCAGGTCAAGTGTCTCTCGCTGGAGGGTACAAAGGCTTTCCCTCCCACCTGGGAACTGGACCTGCTACTTGAGAGCGAGCGAGCGCACTTGCCAAAAGCATCACGCTACACCGGTGCCCCAGCGTAGCGTAGCGTAGCGGTCAGGGGGTTGAGCGTGATGTCAGAGTCAAGAGTCGGAGTCAGGCGGTCAGATGCAAGGGCCGGATGGGTGCGCTGGGAATGTCATGTCAAGACGGCGAGAAGCGTTCAAAATTCAGAACATCCAGAAATGCGATAATGAAGACTTTCCAAATGTGTGTGTGTGTGTGTGTGTGTGTGTGTGCGTGCGTGTGTGCGTGTGTACCGTATGTGTGTGAGTGTGTGCGTGCATGCCTGAATGTGTGCATGCATGAGTAAGAGGTAGAGAAGACATTGCGTGACAGAGAGGGAAGACTGAAAGACAGAGAAAAAGAGAGAGAGAGAGCAAAGGAGAGAGAGAGAGAGAGCATGAGGGAGAGAGAGAGAAAAGGAGAAAGACAGAGAGAAAGAGAGAGTGTGTGAGAGAGAGAGAGAGAGATGAGGGAGAGAGAGAGAGTGAAAGAAAAGAGAGAGATCTGTACCAACTTGGGCAGAGACCAGCAGCGTGCGGAGTGGGAATAATGAAAGGGCCATTTTTACGGGAATCATAATTAAGAGCAGCTAATTAGAATCCCAATCTCCGCCCCCCCCCCCACCCCCCCGCCCCCATTCCACCACCCCACACCCCACCCCCACCCCCACCACTGGCCCAGTCTGACTTTGCCTTCCTTCATTTCTCTGATGTTGCCTCCGCTCTGGCTTACTGGACTTCGCTGCTGTTCCAAGGTCGGCCTTTGCGATGCCGGGCACCGCGGTTATAAAAGGCGGCAAAGCAGCCATTTAAAACGCTGCATTTCATTGGTGCTTGTAACCTTTCATGGACGCATTGATTTCTTTCTCCCCGCTAAAAATCTGTGGCGGGAAATGGCCAAGACGACTGCTGTCGTGTCATCTAACCAGAATATGTGTCGTGCAATAAATAGGGACACATTACTTGTTTATTACATGCACACTGCTTAACAAAAAAGGGGGGGAGGGGAATAATGGACATTGTTGCTTGTTAGGTCAAAAGGGAACAGAATAAATAATTAGAGGGTAGGCCCTTGAGTTTTTCTGGACTGACTCAGAGCAATTGTCCACGAAATGCAAAATAATGCATGAATAACAATTTGTTTCTGCAGGCAATCCACTTAGAACTCCTAGGATACCAATTCATTAAAGAAAACAGACAAATTCAAGATGATTTCAGGTCAATTTAGCAAAATAGCCTTTACTGACTTTCATATAGTGATTTGTGAAAAAATGTTGAATCCAAAGGTCATATTTATTCATTATAAAATTCTATAATTGGGATTTAGTATAATTCTCAGTAGCAATTTTGCAAATACCTCATCCTATAAAGCATACAACAGGTGATTGTAAAGGTGATAATGTGATGAATAAGAACTCCCAACCATATAATAAAATGTATTAACTACAAGTTCATGAGCTTTTTTTTACCAACAGACAACACAGTATTAGAAAATGGATAGGATATAGCTATCACAATGTAATTTACCTACTGTTCCTATAGCCTTCAACATTCCAGTAAGACAAATAACCACTTCAGAATCTGAAACATTTAACACAGTAGTGCTATCCATAGATCTGATATCAAGTCATCTGTAAAAAAATAAAAAAATTTAAAAAAACATTTTACAGACGACTACCGTTTTAATTCAGATTTATCTTTCGGAGGCACTGAAACTGCTTTTTTCCTGCTTTTTTTTCCAGAGAACTTGGAACAGAATCTACAGCAAAATGATTTATGTGCACTTCTGCTTTAAAACCCAACATCCATATGCACTAAATGAGGAACTGGTAATGGTATGGTTTCTGTAAAACTTTCCTTAACAATGCATTTGATTTGGGTCAATTGCAAACTACACTGAAACTACACTGCAATGCATGTAGCTGTCCTACTCTGGTGAATACATTGTGTTGTCTTTGTCTTTTTGTCAGCGTTTGACTAAATGACCAAGGAGCTAAAAACTAAAATAACACAGTCCTAAAGCTCTAACAGACAGGAACAGACCCATATCGCCAAAATCTTGAAAAATGAAAATCAACAAAACACTAAATCAACAAAAGAACAGACTTGCCCACAAACTGTGCTTTCAAGTTTCTACCAGATTTTCATTCTGTCAATGCTTACTCTGAAAAAAAAAAAAAAAAAAAACATAATTTAAAAAATCTTTTAGCAGTCACAGTTTTGCACAATTATGTTCACACCAAAATAATAGACAATCACTACCAAAACAGTCATCATTTCCTTAAAATCTATTTGAAATAATAATCGGTTTATGAAGACAGTAATCGCTCAGCGCCACCCCCACAGAACTGGCCTCTTTTGAAAAGGCCTGCCCTTTGGTCTGCCTCCCCAGCCTCAGTGCTGGCACCAGCTGAGCTCAGACCCATAATGTTCAAAAAACATTCGAGCCAGAACCGTGCCATCCCTCTACGGGCGATCGGTGCCCCGTCTGGGGCGTGCTCTCTCCGGGCACGGCTGCGCTCTCTGACACGACGCGCAGGGGCAAGCCGGGAACGCTAAAGACCCGCCGTCCCGCCAGGACCGCCCCGGCGAAAACAGCGCCTCGACAGGGCCTCCTAAGGCGACTTGGTGCAGCTCTACGCTTTATTAAGGGCTTACTCGGTGCTATTGACGGGTTTGAAGGCTTGATTCTCAGCCAAACTTTTTGTTCCACCTTAATTATAACTTTCGTACCGGCATATATTGACAGCCATGGCATCTGTTACATGTGCAGACTCAGGAGCATAAGCAGTAGGGTGGGGAACATATCGCAGTAACAGCAGACAGAAATATGGCACAGTAAGGTGCTCAGTGTGAATTCAACACTTCCAGTGTCCACATGAGGCTACAAGGGATAGAAATGTTCACCATGAGAATAAAATGTACTGTCAGTGTTTACTCAAAAGCGAACACTTTGCCGAGCGGGAAATCAACGCCAGGCGGGAAATCAACGCCATGTGGGAAATCAACGCTGATTTGAAGGCGGCTTTTCTGTTTAGCAACAGGCCAGTTTCAGGGACAGCTCGGATTGCCTAATTTAAAGTTTTACAGCTGAGTGATAATATTCAGGCACGTTTTCAGAAATACGCTTTCATCAAAGTTTTCCGATCTGGCTTTCATGCGGTCTTGATTACCTTTAAAACAGTGGCACCGAGCAATAAACAAGAGCTGTGGTCTTTTTATCTACAAAGAAAGACGGTACAAAACTTCACACTGAACGCAAAAAAAAAAAAACCTCCCAAGGGGAAATTCATGACTTTTTTTCCTGTTAAAAACAACGGCCTTATCGACCAAAAAGCAATTAACCTTGACGAATAGTTATTTCCATTATTTATTGTTTACATGGAATTAATACCAGTGCAAACATTACGTAGGAAACAAAGCTAACAGCTAACAGCTAACAGCGGCTGGCATTGTCTGTTTCCACCGATACTGCTTCACGGGGAAATTCCACAGGCATCCTGAAAAGTGATTGAATCTTTCTGTGGCGTGAGAACAAAGACGGGGGGACTCCGTGCCTGCTTAAAGCGATCGATAAAGAGAAATAGATAAATAAAATGCCAGCCAGAGACTGAAAACAACACCATCACAACTCCCTGTAACTCCCTTTGTCAGAAGAAAGCGGCTCAGTCATTAACATTGATTGGTTCCAAAAAAAAAAAAAAGAAAAGAAAGAAATGGAGAAAAAAGAGCTTTGACTGAAAATGAAGGCAGGAGGAGAAACGGCTCCTTTTTTTCCCGGCTAATTCCATTGAAAGCGAGCCGGAGTGTTTCAGATGTAGCAAGAAGAGGTTATTTGTAAAAAAAAAAAAAACCTATACGAAACTCCCATGCTGGTGTTCTGATCAAAGCTGTATGCTTTCACTGTTTAATGCATGTCTCCATGTCAATGTTTCCAGTAAACTGCAGTGTAGGGTAATTACAGGCGAAATGAGTCCAGCGAACAGGTCTTTGAGAAGACAGAGAGATGTTACATTACATTACATTACAGGCATTTAGCAGACGCTCTTATCCAGAGCGACTTACACTGCATCCATTTATACTGCTGGATATGTACTGAAGGTACTGAAGCAATGCAGGTTAAGTACCTTGCCTCAAGGGTACAACGGCAGTGTCCTACCGGGGAATCGAACCTCCGACCTTTAGGCTACAAGACCAACTCCTTAGCCACTATACTATACTGCCGCCCTATAATGTCTGTTCAGTTGATGTCAATTTACGCACAGCCATGTAAGAGCTGGGTTCTGTGCTTATACTGCCCTTGCCTAGCTAACACTGTGCACATTTTTTATGACCATTTGCAAGGATTTCTTATTTGTGAAAAAAACATGTTCATGACAAATACGTAAGTGTATCTCATGACCCCTTGCGGATATGGAATAGAATATGGAATATTTTTGGGCAAATATTTATATATATATTACAATATATTACACTGCTGTCCTATACACATTATTGCCACATATTTAGACAGTAATGCAATATATTTGGCAGTAGTACGATATATAATACTGTCAAAGTCTGAAGTACTGCTGTGGGGATATTGATACATTTTGTACATTTTGAAAATCACCTTTTCTCTTTGCTCTAGTATGTCTAGTATACTTAGCCAGGACTAGAAAAATACGTAAAGCTTGCTCACCACAGGAGAGAAGCAGCAACATGTTTCTGTGAGTGAATGTAAAATGAATCTCTGTACGGATAGACCACCGTAGTTTTATGGCTGTGCTGCCATGACCATCACTCTACTCCAAAACTGCTGACTAAACACCCAAACACCTACACCCTTAGCTGAGTTAACGCGTCACGCGGACTGGGGGCAGGTGAGATTCTGAGGCCTGTGCCTTACAGAGTTCCTCACAGAACAGGAATATATTTGAAAATATATTGAAATATATACGATCAGCACATTACAACGTGTCACAGTATATCGCCAAATATAAGTTATATGTTATTGCTGCTTTCAAATGTTGCAAGAGATTGCACTGGTGCACAATATATTTAACTTCGTACTTTCAGTAAACTTCAGCCAACTTTGCGACAGACTGTATATTTACAACATATTTCGGGCATGTTTGATTTGATACGGGTGACAGAGGGGAGGAGACGGAAGTGCTGAAAGTGGGGTGGGGGTGGGGGCACAGCATGCTGATTTGTGAGCCGTCAGTGTGCCACAGAGAAGCTCAGATCTCCGCTCCACTGGCAGAGCAAAAGTGGGCATAAATATTTGATGAGCGTTGAAAAGGAATCTGTGCTCCATTAATGAGCACTTCAAATTGGACAGGACACTAGGCTGAGTTTTTTTTTTTTACTATATTAGCTTTATTATTTCCATTCATTAACAATCGAGGAATCAAGCCCAGTTAAACCAAAGAAGGCTCTGTGACAACTGCAACAGCATGAGCATTCTCTCTCTCTCTCCGTCCCTCTCTCTCTCACTCTCTCCCTCGCTCTCTCTCTCTCTCTCACTTTCTGCCTCCCTTTCTTTCTCTCTTACTCTCTCCCTCATTCTCTCTCTCTCTCCCTTTCTGTCTCTCTCTCACTCTCTCTTTCTCTGTCTCTCTCTCTCTTTCCCTTTCTCTCTCTCCCTTTCTGTCTCACTCTCACTCTCCCTTTCTCTGTCTCTCTCTCCTATTCCTCTGGCTGTTGTAGAGCTGTAGTAGAGATGTGACTCCCCCCCCACCCCCCCCTCCGGGGCTAGAAGCAGTTATGGATTATTATTTGAAATAGCGACAGGCATTACAATTTGCAACCCTCCCCTTATTTAAAAAAAAAAACACAATCAAACATTGTGGCATTATAAAGACAGGCGTTAAACTCACTATAAATTCAGGGCACTTAGCTGAATTACTGTCTCCCATAATTCCCTGCCCTACAGGACGTGCTGCAAGAATCGCAACAAGGCCAGTGCTCATGGCATCCTTTACCCCCCTCACTCCTGTAGTAGCTGAAATGAAAAGGGAGGCCTAGTTAGGACTTTCATGGGAGACCTCTTGGGGAAACAAGCTTGCAGTGGCAGTGGCTGCAATTGTGTAAGTGGGCCAGTAAAAAGCCTTCTTCCTCGTCGGCCAGTAAAATGCCTTCTTACTTGTGGGACAGTAAAACACCCTCTTCCTCGTGGGCCATCTATACACACACAATGCTCCAATGCGGTGATGGGGACACTGTGTCGTATGAGAGGCAGTCACAGAAATGGAATATTCTGAAATATGTTGTACATGGACTTTAAAAAAAAAAAATTTTTTTAAACATAATGATAAATACATTTCACAGGGGTGCATAATTGCCAAATATACTGCACTGAAAGATCACTGGCGATCATTTGCACAGGCCTGATTGCCCTTTTATTGTGAAGCATTTAAACGTCTTAATACGCATTAATTAAGCCTATTCTCAATATATGTGATGAGCCAACCAACATGATTGGTCAACGTGATGGGTCTACCCAATATTATTGGTTATTCCAAATTGAGGAAAAGTCTAAAATAAGGGCATATACAGTGTTAAAATGTTTTTTAAAGAAAATTAATTATTGGAACAACATCCCACAAACCATAATGAACTCATTATAGACTGATCTCCTGCATGTTTTTTTAAATATAGTTCAGAGTACAATGTCACATCTACCTATTAAGAATTTCTAAGATAATTTGCTTCTTCTTAATTAGAATTTGCTAATTAAATCATGTTTTAAAATAATCATGATGAAAGCAACATATTATTGAGTTATGATTAATGGCGTGAACTTAATACTGGTGTGCAAGCAAAGTGTGACAATCTCTGCAGAAATTAGCGAATTTTAATGTGCAAACTGGTAGATCTGATAGATGGATATACAGACAGACAGACAGACAGACAGACAGATAGATAGATAGATAGATAGATAGATAGATAGATAGATAGATAGATAGATAGATAGATAGACAGACAGACAGACAGACAGACAGACAGAAAGATAGATAGATAGATAGATAGATAGATAGATAGATAGATAGATAGATAGATAGATAGATAGATAGAAAAAAAGACAGATGATTGTCCTCTGCAAGGGGAATTCTTTTTCACAGCCGGTGCCAGCCACAGAACACATGAGCCAATAAAGCGTGACACACTGAATCATACGCCGCGCGGCGAAGAACACCCCGACATTACAGCACAACAGCACAGCAGAAACGCCGAGCCGCGATATCGAGCCGCGCTTAAATAGGAATCACAAATCACAGCGGGAGAGGAGTGTTGTTAAGTTTATGTATGGCACAGGGTGCAAAGCTTTCCCCGATGTGCGGCCGTCTGCCACGGGTTCTATAAGAGAGGGGGGGGGTGGGGGTGGGGGGATTACAACGATTCCAAGGGCCCAGACTGACAGTAAATATTAGAACATAGGCTTTTCTGTGATGGTCCGGGGTGGCGGGGCCCGATGTGGCATCTTTTTTTGGGCGGGGGCCCTGAACTGCTGCACATGGGTGCCCTGTATCTGTGACCCGAGAACCAACATGCAGTCTCACACGTGCAGTTCCTCACAGACTCCCAGATCTTTCAGGCCTTATTATTAACCCTTTAAGGTGTGATGTCACAGATATGTGATTAGAACATTCTTAACTGAACATTCTAATTCTGATGTAACAATCACTACTGGTTACTTGAAAGCAATGGAGGAGAATTTTTAAAAAATATATATTTATTTAAAAAAACCTACTCTTTTACTATGGTCAATCCACACATGTGTGATAAAAGCTGAAATGTGTATGACGCTCAGTGTCCTCTCAGGTCTTTCACACTGACTGCCGCTGTCCAATCCCCTGAGGCCTGGCTGATTTGCCAAATCAACACGCAGACCGCTACTGCTGTCAGATAACTGGATATGAAATAGCTCTACTTAACACCTAGTTAACCGATTGGCACATTTAAACCCAAACTTGCCCCGGAGGACCTGGCGACAAGCTGACGATGGGTCCAGGCCATTCAAGCACTTCGTTTTAGTCCAAATCTGTCAAATTTTTCGCAACCTCTGCTTGAATCTCCGATTAATAATCTACCATTGTTATTATTACAGTGCCTGGATCTATCCTGTCTGTAACACCAGGGACACTAAGCACTAAGCAATATATAATAACTTCACTGGAGTTTAAGCAGGGAGTAATTGGTAATGCTGTCAGACATAAAAAATATAATTGGATACAATAGAACAGACAAGTAATGTAATATAATGTCATTTTACAGGAGAGAGAGGGGGGAAGAAAACTGAAATAGAGTTTGTGGCTGCGAAGGCGAAGCAGCTGTCGTCCTGAGTGAGCATTCGCAGTTTGTCTGCTAGAATAAATTATTAAGAGCCGGGAAAGAAAGGAACGCCCACTCGTTTCCAATGAAACTGCGTCTTCACGTTCTGCGATTTCTGCCACACGTTTGGACGGGACGAGGCCTGGTTGCCTTCCCATACGGAAAAAAGGTAATATATTTCAATATATTTCAATATATCTAAGTATATTGTGTAATCTATTTATGAAATACATAAACGAACAACATGTATTTAAATATATTTTGAATATGTGTGCTATATGTAAGCACGTATTAAATGTATGCGAATACGCGAGTATATATATAATGGATGACTGGATTTTCACAATATATTTGAAACATATGTAAATATATATGTAATAAATACATTACAGAGTATAAGTACGTATATAGTAGTTTGCATGTATTTTCTTATATCATTTTTCAGTACGGGTTGTCCGACGTTAAATTCCGAATCAGGTCATCCCTGAATTTGCCTGGGTAAACACGTCCTCCTCTAAGTCTCCACCGACAGCCAGCGTCACGCACTCCCCCCCCGCCACCCCCCGCCCCCGCCCCCACCCCCACGGGGTTCTGGTCTGTACTCCTTCATCTGAGTAATTGACTGTACGGGCAACTGAATCACCCACTAAACCAGGTGTCAATCAGCATGTGGCAGAGAGAGAGAGGCGCGGGCTTCCGGCTGGGCTGGCACCGCACACACCGCTAGTTTCGGTGAGTTACTGTACGTCTCCTCAAACTTTCATCAGCAGCGCATTAAGATCCCGCACAGGCAGCATATGCCGTAAACGCACTGAATGAATTTGTTGATTTGAAAAGGGGCGTTAAGACACCCCGAAACCCACATAGTTTATTCAGAGTGCGAACCTGGCGTGAACCCTAATGCATACAAAAGAGGGGAACTACGCAGATATAAATACTAAATGCTGCGATTTGTCTGTTTGAAAGCCGTGGGAAGGCAGGAGCCGCTCGATCGCACGCTTGATTCGTTATCCGCGCGCACCCGGATGTGGGCTGGGCAGGTGGGCACCATTTTGAAGCGAAGCGAAACGGGTTCGATTGCCCGGGTCGATGTGCCTTTTGCCATCGCACAGGCATTCCCCTGGGGAACCAGCGGCGACCCCGACCCAACGCGTCAGCGAGACTCGACAACGAGAGAGTCTTCCGGGAGAGAAGGCGCAAACACGGCGTCACTTTTTTTTGCACGTTTTTCCTCCTCGCGGGCGAGAAACGCCGGATTTTGAGACAGCTACGGGATCCCTCGCCACCGCCTTTCCGAGGGGGGCCAAGAGCACCAGCCCAGGCCGAGGAGGAACGCCCAGCTCCCCATCATTGCACCGCGACAGTTTGGGGAAACTTCGCTTAGTCCGCTAAAGAAGTTAACTCTGACGGCCAGGCACTGCAGCGGATGTTTTGTTTTTTTTTCTTTTCTTTTTAAAAAAAATAGCTCTCGGAGTTACTGAAGAGCATAAGGGAGGCACAAGGGACACCACAAACGCTGGAAAAAATGTGTAGAGGAGGTGAGGACGTTGGGCAAGTGCTATAAACATGGAGAAAAGATCGGATTTAATCACCTGATGTTTGTTATTCCGACACATTCATCCTCACAAAACCACTTTAACCTTCCGTAAACACTTTTTTGGTGATTTATCGGTCTGAGTTTTTCCCCTAATTTAGTTCTTCCAATATCTCGCTCCACCTAAATATTTAATGGGAGCAGGAGGCAGCGGTCTATAACTAACGCTACCGTCCATTAAATTATGGCGTGGAGCACGAATGACCTTTACACCGGGCTATTAGTGTTTAATGGTGAGATAACATTGTACTTTCCTTCCAAGCGAATGACTCTCTCTCTCCTAAAGCATCATCCAATCCACCACCACCTCTGCTCATAGATCACTTTCACCATAGGGAAGGTACCGGTGAAATGCATACATAACGTGCGCTCATACTCAGACACCACAGAGGCAAACACCATAAACGCCTACACACACACACACACACACAGGCACAGACATGCGCCACACACAAGTGAGAAATAGATACTCAAGCATAAAAAGACAAATACACACAAACACTCACACACAGTAGATGCACACCTACAAACTTACATATTCTGAGAATATAAACAGGTATAACGTCACAAAAATACCAAAATAAACATTCATATACCGGCACACACGTACACACGTGTGCGCGCACACACACACACACACACACACACATATGCGTACACTATGGTAGGTCTGTTTTAGTCACTGATGGGACTTCACAGCAGACTTCACAAAACAAACCCCAATCAGCTCTCTGCTCTGTGTCTGGCAGCAGCCGGTCCAGCGGGCTCTCCTCCGTGCTGTCACATTAGCATCAGTGTCAGAACCCAGGGGCCCCATCGGCCCCGCACACTGTGACCTCTGAGGTCAACCGCGGCCCCCAGAGCGCGACCCGCGGGGGCGAGCCGCGACCACGACGCCCCCGCCGCCGCCACCACCGCCGCCGCGAGTGCGTAAAGCGTTTACCTGGAATGGACCAATGGGAGTGACTGGAACTCTGGCCATTTTCCACTGGGGGCCCTGGTTCCCCGAGACGGCCCAGACCGGCGTCTCCATCATGGCGATGCTCTTCACTCGCAAAAAAACGTTCAGCGAACCTGAGAGGAAACGGAGAGGGATGGAGAGAGAGAGAGAGAGAGAGAGAGAGAGAGAGAGAGAGAGAGAGCAAAGAGACAGGGGGAGGGAGAGAGACAGAGAAAGAGAGAGAGAGAGAGAGGGAGACAAAGAGACAGGGGGAGGGAGAGTGATGGTAAGACAGTGTAAGAGGGAGAATAAGGGAGAGAGACAGAGATAAAAAGAGAGAAGGGTGAGTGACAGAATAAGAGAGATAGTAGGAGGGAGCATAAGGGAGAGAGAGAGAGAGAGAGAGAGAGAGAGAGACACTGTGAGTATACAGCAGGGGGTGTCACATCTTCAGAGCAGTTCCTTCACCGTGTCCTTCAAATTTCACTCCATGTAGTGCAACACACTGGCATTAAAATTAAACCTGGGCACCGGTGTTCAGAAGTCCCTGTCAGAAGTGTGTGTTTGTTTACGTGTGTGTTTGAGCTGCCTCACTGCCCACTCGCTGTGGTTTTGATGAAAGAAATCAATTCTGCGGAGAGAGAGAGAGAGACATCAACCCGTGTGACTAATGCATAATAATACTGTTTTTTCCTTTGTGGTTTTTGAGGAGAGCGGCGTACAATAAAGTTTGGATATTTGAATGGGGCAGGCAAAGGCAAGCGCTTTCCGCTGGGAAGACAAGAGGCTACATCGCAGCCACGGCTAGAGATGTGGGTCATATATCAAGAATAAAATCACACATTCCAGGTGCATCCCTGGAGCCCAACTCTTAATCTCCCCTCATTCATATTCATAATCGCACCGCATAAATAATGCAGAAATAGTCACCGTCCACTCGCAGTTTCTCAGGATGATCAGGTGACTCATAATCCCATTATGAGTATGACATTATTATGCCACATATAGTGTACGTTATATAGCACGCGCCAGGCACTGACGGCAAGCGGAGCCCCAGTCAGTTAGGAGTTTAAAATGGAGCATGCTATTCCCCGTTGGGCCGCTCAGGAGCAGTTTCCGCCGGTCGGTCAGGTGTGTGCAATCTGGCCCCGCCAGCTGTGCAGGCCTCAGCCGCGGTGGCAGCACAGCTCAGCTGGTTTATTACCGCCGCGGAAAAGGATGAGGCAGCTGGCCTCGGGAGCCGCGCGCGCCAAGCGGGCACCTAGCATGCGACCAACCCCCCCTCCCCCCCCCCCCGAACCGCCCCCCTACC
The DNA here is from genome assembly GCF_018555375.3 of Anguilla rostrata. Taxonomy (NCBI): domain Eukaryota; kingdom Metazoa; phylum Chordata; class Actinopteri; order Anguilliformes; family Anguillidae; genus Anguilla; species Anguilla rostrata. The sequence goes on along the minus strand of NC_057933.1, from coordinate 6,928,253 downwards.
CCCCCAACACACACTCACGCAAATCCAGGCCATCGCAGCAATGGCACGACCAATCGCTTATGATTTTATGCGGCCAAAATTGAGGGGGGAAGAAAAAAAGCGTCTTGAGGGAAATGCCTTCTAACTGCCTTGTACACGGAGAACAACAGTAACGGGCCGCATGGATGGATGAATGGATGGATGGATGGATGGATGGATGGATGGATAGATGGATAGATGGATGGATGGATGGATGGATGATGGAAGATGGATGATGAATGGATGGATGATGATGGTGATGGTTGATGGAACAGAATTTGACAAAGAGACACAATAAGTATCATTTTATCATCATCGACTTACATAAGCACTTCAGCACTTTAACGGTCAGACAGTCTGCTGTTTTTACACTTCATCTTAAGTGAAGTTTTTAAGTTTGCTGCTTTTATTATTGTACGTTCTGTTTTTATTGCGTTGTTTTTACTGCTTGTTTAATCTTTTCTGTTTTTAAGTATTGCACTATGGCCCCGGGGGGCACTATATTTCGTTCTACTCTTTGCATAACCTGTAAGGAGAAGGAATGACAATAAACTAACTATCTATCTTAGCTTAACTATCTATCTTTTCTGGAAAAGAGCAACTGAGCATAGCTGAATTCGCTGACTGCCGGTCATGACGTGGTCAAGTTTTTTAAGTGGGACGCAAACTCCGCTCCGCTCGCTACCATCTGGCGCTCCTGTCACTGTTTTCCCGTGACACACACACACACACACATACGCGCGAAACTCCCGCCCACACGCGCATCGCACATTATGCTGCCAATCTGCCTCCCGCCCTCACGCGCCCCGCCCGAAGGCGCACCGAACGGAGCGCGCGCCAACCCCGCCGCCACCGCCACGCATTTCTGAGGCTCTCCTGTCCTTCACACACGAGAGAGAGAGAGAGAGAGAGCCTGGAAGAGAGGAGAGAGCCTGAGAGAGAGAGAAGAGAGAGCTGAGAGAGAGAGAGCCTGAGAGAGAGAGAAGCCTGAGAGAAGAGAGAGAGAGAGAGAGAGCCTGAGAGAGAAGGACCTAGAGACTGTCTAGTCACGCCGTAGCGTGTTCAGAGGATGCATACCCCCCCCCTCCCCCAACCCCACCAGCTGTGTTTCCCCCTGTCACTGTTTCCTTCATCTTCATTAACTAATTAACCGATTCATTCATTCACATTGAGGCACTGCATGCCTGGAAAAAGAAAAAAAAAAAAAAGCCTGGGTTGAAATCCATACAGGCTTGCATTCAGTCCCGGCTTGAGTGACAGCAGTGAAGTGATGTTTAACCTCCTGACCTCCTGGTCACTCAAAATGGAACACTGGGATAATAGAATAAGGCTAGGATGCGGTTGTCATCACCATTTCACACAGGGGAGCCAGAGGAGCTCCACCAATCACTGAGCACACCGGTTACAACCAACAGAACCACGCCAACTGTGATTTGGTGGATGCCTATTGGTAGTACTGCCGGGATACCATCAGGGACCCAGAAAGTAGCTACCAATCACCATTGCTGTCTTATGTCCAACTTACTCCCTAATTAGAGGGACTGCTCTCTGGTTCATATGTGAAAGTAACATCAAAGTCCGACCATCCCTGGTGAAACAGTAATACCCTTATTGCCACAGGGGTACATATGTTCATGACGATCCTCGGCGTTAAAAAAAAGCTCTCAAGTATTGAAAGAATAAAGCAAGGATTCATAAGTTTGTGGTACAATATACATATACAAATATATGCAACCCACAAACAATATCTGTGTTTGGCGTGCGTGTCGGTACGTGAATTCACAAGAGGCACACGGCTTTCCTAGGAACAACACAAATCACACCTTTTCACAACGCACTGCCGCAAGCGGCTCATAGCATCTTTACGGATTGACACTACCAGGTAAGAATTAAATTCAAGGTGTAAGAACATTCTCAAAACTTGCCCTGAGAATACGTATTTCAGTGGATCGACCCTGGCCTCAGTTGCGAATGGGTGATGTCATGCCCATTAGTGATCAAGTGAATATGTCACGTGACTAAGTTCAATAGCGATGATTCAGACCTCAGTGGACTGAACCCCATAATGGCCAGCCATACCTAAACTCCTATGGACTCTGTGAGTTACAATCTAAGGACAGGTTCAACACACGCAAAACTAATTCTTCGAAAGCCCCTGGTCCTGTGCGACTAGCCTCGTGCAACGGGTATTTTTATCCACAGAAAACACCCAGCTCAGGGAGCCGAGACACCCTGAAGCCACAGCAAGTTCAAACAAACAAATGACCCTCAGACTTTTCAAACGCAACCGACCACTAGCTACAGCTAATCCATGCATTTTTTTTTTGTTTGTTTGTTTTTTTTTTTAACCGATTGAAGTTAAGTTAAAAAATAAGTGGCTCTTAATTGTGGCTCAAATACCACAAAGCCATTTCAGCAAATGCGCATTTGGCGTGTTGATGACTTCCTGGTTCGGGAGAAAAAAAAGGATAATGAGGCCATTAATAACTTAATAAACAGGAGATTGGGTACGAGCTATTATTAGGCGCCGGCAAATTGCTCTGCAGTCAATATTAAGATGAGTGATGCCCTCCTTATTATAGAGCTTCACGACCGCAGCCTTCAGTAAACAGTGTGTGGGGAATAGCCACCGCTCTCCCCGCAATCAAGGTAATGTAGCCAGAGATGAAAGAAAGGGGGGGGGGGGGAGAACGAACGAAGAAACAAATGAGTAATGGATCGCAAATCAAATCATGGAATTATAATGTGTTTACGTAGAGCGTTTTGCAAAACATTTGTCTCAATTCGCTTTCGCGGAGCCGCCCGGCTTGACGTCGCGTCGCCGGCGAACGCGAGTACCCAGGGTGACGGTGGGCACGGAAGACCTCCCGAGGTGGCGGAGGAGAAAGTCTTACAGGGGCCCATTTTCTTTGCTTAGTTAACCTTTACATAACCAGGAGACCCGTGGAGACACAGACACTCTTTTTAAAGAGAGAGAGACCCGGTCCGAGACAGCAGCCGGCATTAGTAAAATACAATACGAAATAAATCACACGATTCACAGAGTCTTAGGGGAGGAACCAGACTCAATGGGGGGGGGGGGGGTAGAGGCGTGAATGGATAAGGTGCAGCTTAGGAGCACTAAGGGAACCAGAGTGAACCTCTAAATCACTGGACCAGGTCTTAATCTTATCTTGGGTGAACCTCCAGTAGTAGAAGATGCTGCTGCTACTGCTGCTGCAGCAGCTGCTGGTGTTCCTGCACCTTTGACCCAGCTCATGCGCCTGGATTGTTCCCCCTTGAAAACCCCACCGGATAAATGATTCACGTGGTGGGTGTACGGTAAAGACAGTACCATGAGCCAAAATGGCCGCAGGCGTCCGCTGAGTGACACAAGCAAGGTGTGGGCCGGATAAAAACCAAGGAAGACGCGGCTAATGGACTCTGCTAAAGGGCTGAGAGAAGACAGAGGAACAGAGGGGCAACTGGTGAGAGAGAGGGACAGACAGAGGGAGAGAACGCGAGAGAGAGCGAGAGAGCAGGGGAGAGAGATGGAGAGGTAGGAGAGAGAGAGACAAGGTGAGAAGGATGTTGAAGACAGCAGCCCAGTGGAACTACAGGAGAGAGAGAGGGAGAGAGAGCGAGAGAACGAGAGAGAGAGCAGGGCAGAGAGAGAAAAGACAAGGATGCCTGCCGAGAGGTACAGTACTCAAGTTGGAGGACACGCACGTAACGAAACAGGACGAGCACTTCATCATCGCTCTTTGGCGGGCGGAAGGCTCCAGGCCTGGAACGGGTCCTTCTCCGTGATGGCGCACAGACGGCGAGAGCCGCGCCACGCATTCAGAACACCTCATCCTCGCCGACCCACACACGCGGCCACCCGCGCGCGTGGCACAGTATGCTGGCTCCTGCTGAGAGCAATGCCTGGGCCTGTGCTCAGCATGGGGTTCCTCTTCACTTTTTAAAGAAACGTACTGAGACACGACATCGGGCCACCGAGTTTGGATTACCGAATGGGCCTGTAGGCCCCAGGCCCAGGGGCCCAAAGGTCAGGGGGGGGTCCTCAAGGGCCCCAACAAACCTTGCCGTGGAATGTGTGCTGCATTCTGAGCCATGATTCAGGTGTTGAGTTTCAGCCAATAGCTACGGTCTCTGTGATCACATGACTAAGGAACTTGGCGAACCCAGAGCGCAGAAGGAGTGAAGGAATCCGCAGGGAGAAGAGAGAGAGGATGTCCGTCTGTCTGTCTGCATCTAATCAGTAGTCTAGTTCTGGGCCTCTTCCCTTATCTCATGGTAAAACATCTATTATTTAAACATCTAAACAAATTGCTCTCTAATTCTTTATTTACTCGCACCCAGCAGTCGCCCTTCAAGGTTTTTCAACCGCCTACTTGGGCGATGACAGGCCAAAACTTGAGAGAGATCTCTTTCTTCTTTTCTTTTTTTCTTCCCTCCTTCTCTCCAAAGGAAGAGAAGCGTGCGGTTAAAGATTTATTGATCCAGTCACAGCAATGCAAAACATGTCTTCTTAAAAATGTCAGGCTACAAGAGAAGGCTAGAGAAGGATACCGCTCTATCAGCACCTACCCCTACCCCTACCCCCCACCCCCCCACATCCTGAAAATAAAAACACTCAGGCACAGAACAACCAAATGACCACAGCACCCCCAGCCCCATTTAATTTTTTTTTTGGGAGGGGGGCGGGGGGGGTGGAGTTATTGCAGTCAACAACCCGCCTGTCACATGATAAATCTGTATAGCTGGCGGGAGGTGATTTCACGTCACTTCTAAATGGTACCTATTTATTCAGCTGGGGGGGGTGGTGTTGGGGGAGTGGGGGTTACTCAGGCATTTCCAGTGAAATACTTTTCTTTATGGTACAAAATGAGAGATTTAAACCCACAGTAATCTGCACCGCAGTCTAATGGTTGTTTATGGGAGGAGGTGGATAGAACGATAGCGCCTCTACAGAGGACAGACACAGAGGGAAATTATTGATGAAATCATCAACGGCGCCTCATAACAAAAAATCAATGTGACAATGTGACAACTGGAAGAGTCTAAGTTATTTCCGATTGTTAAAAATTATTGCACTTTCCAGAGTGGCAATCAAACATCATGCTTCCTGTGTAAATAGCCAATTAGAAGCTTAACTAGCTAGTTAGCCAAGTGATGACAGTGAACACACAATGTACAGAGTTTGCTAATTGCTGGAACAACAGAGTCAATTCAAGGCTGACGCTCTGGATAAGACATATTTAAAAAAGCACTTCTCTTTGTTGGAAATACTAAACAATAAAACACTAAAGCGGGACACTATGTTACATACATGAGATAAGTATGTTATGTATTCTTGGATATTTGTACAGATACTAAGCATATTTTAAAGATGTATTTAATATGTAAATAGTAGTTTTAATATGTAATCACGTTCAAAAATATTTTTTTATATATATACATTTAAGATTTGCATAACTTTCTTGTTTGTGAGATTCACACAATTTTCTCATTATTAGTGGACTTTATTTTGTCCAGCTAAAGAAGACCTGCAGTGATCGTGGCCATTGTGGAGAAGGAGGAAGACGGGGGTAATGAGTTTTAGGCACAATGCCAGCATCACAGGAGGTCCTCCACCAGGGGCACAATCATTGGGGGGGGGGGGTTTGGTTAGGAAAATTCCAAGGGCCCTGACTGACAGTGGTCCTGAAAAGAGAACTGTGCAGTAATTGTGCAGGGGCAGGGGTGTAGCCTGGGGTGCTGAGGCCCAATGTGAGGTCTTTCTCTCGAGCTGGTCTGTTCTCCGCTCCACTGTTTGTCGGACCTGGGAGAACAGCGTCCGCCGAATGACTGCAATGCAGACGCAACGTCCCCACGGGAGGCCTGGGGGCTGAGTGCGTGTGAGCCCAGCGTGAGTGTTAAAGCGCTGCCCACACCGCGGCGTGCCCCCCCCGGGGCCCCACCCCCCCCCCCGACCCCCCGCCCTCCCGCTCGCTAGCTCGCTCGCTCCACACGGCTGCCCCAGGTGGTCTTTTCAGAACGCCGACGACTGAACCTCCGCCCGCCGCCAGCCTTCGCGGAAAAGGTCGACTGACTGCCGAAATCACGGAGTCCGTCAAAGCGGGGGCTGCGGCACAAACGGCCCCCGCCTGGGAGGGAACAGGCCCGGCCAGGGGGGGGGGTCACTCGGGTGGGTGTAACGGCTGAGCTCGGCCGATTCCGTAAGCGCTCCCCAGCGCGCGTTTCAGTCCGCTGTCCTTACATTCACATTAGCTTCGCAGTTCAGCCATTTTAGCCGATGCTCTTATCGAGAGTAAACTTAGAATGAGTGCAAATGAAGAAAGGCTGTAGATTCTACAGCATCACAGGTAGCGATTAATGACAGCGCAATGGCCAAGCCATGACACCTGGGCAATAGGTCATCCTTTGTGCCTAGAATTAACTTCAGGAAGGGATCATGGAGAAAGGTTTATTTTTCGAGATTGGGGGATATAGATTAGATAGGGGAAGATGGGGAAGAGGGGAATGGGTATCAGGGTGGAGAAGGCCTTCTGACACCTCTCTCAATTTCCCCCTTTCTCATGCTTCTTAAGCCCAATCAGTAATGTCGCACCTCTCTTCTCCCATACTCCCTTCTCCCTTTTTCTTCTCTCGCTCCCTTTCTTTCTCCCACTCCCTCTCTCTCTTTCTCTCTCTCTTTTGTCTCTCTCACCCTTTCTCTCTCCCACTCACTCTCACTCACTCACTGTTTGCGAGTCAAACTTTTCTTTTCCCACAGTAACTATGACATCATTCCACATTCGCCCACCTCTCAACTGCCCTCAGAGTACGGCAACATCACACAGAGCCTCTAACTGGCTAGCAAAGACACCCTGGATAACTTCATTTAAAAGGACCTACCCAGAGAAAGGTACTGGAGCACACGGATCTTCTTTTAAATATTTATTATACAAACACGACCGACGTTTCGACGCTACTGCGTCTTCACCAGAGTCAAAACAACTAAGGAACCACAGGAACACATACATTATTTCATACGGACAGGAAGTTCACCTGACACTCCAGAGCTAGCCGTGTGTTTCGCCAGGCTTGACCACGTCCTTCAAAGAGCAAAAAAAAAAAAAAAAAGACATCAAGCAAAGTCCTTGTCATAATGGAAGTTGAAGCAGCACTCAATACGCGCCCGATAAGGATTTAATAGCGAACTTGGTGTTAAAGAATTATTCTAAAAGTGTGAAGATTCAGTGGCCTCGTTGAATGGAGGAGAGACAGCGGCTAGGTGCAATTAGGCCCCTACGAGCCTGACGGTGATTAATAAGGGGGGATGAACGGCGTGATGACTCACTGCGAGCCCTGCGGCCATCTTCCCAGCAAACCGGGCCTGTCAAAACATCGTTTAACGGGACCAAAGCTCATTAAATGTTGTTTAATGCCTTTGCTGAACTGCGAAGAGCGTCTTGTACATTTCTAATGGGAACGAGCGTCTCCCAGCAGGACGGTGTATAATTGGGCGGGAGCAGATGTGGATCCCGTTTACGGTGGCATCTGTACAGCGCCCGTCAAACGCCGGCCCCGGTCACTTAGCAGATTAGCCCCAACCGTTTCAGCTTAGCTAATATTAGCCCGCGGGCGGCGTCAGTCGGCGGTGCGGGAAAGGACAGGAGGTCAGGCGGCGAGATGGAAAAAAACGAAGGGCGGTGTGCATCGCTCGTTCTAGAAAGCCGGCTCTGTGTCGTTCTGGGGGTCCCAGCGATCCCCACGAGGGGGTCTGCAAGTGACTTTGGGGCAATCGCCTAAGGGACAGTGTTTAAGTGGAAGAGAAGCGGGGGGGGGGGGGGTCGAGGAGAGGGCACACAGCTAAAATCCCTTGCGTCAAATTAACTCTAATGGCTTTTAGAGTTACTGAGTTGAACAGAGCAGGGACAATATGTACTCCATTAGTGCCAGAAATACTTGCTCAGAGTTGATTTTACACTGAACACTTTTATGTGCATCCATTTTATTGCTCTTGTAGACAGATCCAGGCTTCTCACATTGGCCCTCTTAATGACAACAACAACAAAAAAATAACAATCTTTTTTTGGGATTTCTTGCATCACATTCAAGACCCTTCCTACCTCCAAGGAGGGGGGGGGGGTGGGGGATTGTGATGAATGGTCTTTGCTTTTCGATTTTTATTTTAATTAAGATCCCATGTCTGCCCACAGCCTACTGAATAGCAGGCAAGATTAATAAAGCATTCCTTCATAAAAGAGCCTTGAGCCAAACTCATCAATACACCAAAGGTGACGGAAGTGAAAATCTTGGCAGCTATCTTTGAAACACATCCAGGTGCACAACGGCCTGTTTGGATCTGGGCAGGACGTTAATCAGGCCAAAACACCATAGAGAGTAAACAGCACAGGGGTAATTCACGGGCCAAAACGTACAAAACCCTGTCCGTATCGCTATGTACATTCACCACCCACCCCCCCCCAACATGTATTGTATTGCATTTATGTATCAACCCTAATCTCTTCTGACAACTGCATGACCCCCACATGACCCCCATGTGACTCACTCACTCACACACATGACCCCCACATGACCCCCATGTGACTCACTCACTCACACACATGACCCCCACATGACCCCCATGTGACTCACTCACTCACACACATGACCCCCACATGACCCCCATGTGACTCACTCACTCACACACATGACCCACACAAGACCCCCATGTGACTCACTCACTCACACACATGACCCCCACATGACCTCATGTGACTCACTCACTCACACACATGACCCCCACATGACCCCCATGTGACTCACTCACTCACACACATGACCCCCGCCACGCGGTACACGTGTTTTGTGCGTCCCTGTCCCAGCCCACGCCAGGACGCGCAGGTGGGCGCGTCGCGTGGCGCAGTGGGCGTGGGCGCGTCACCCGCGCGGCGCCGCCTGGGCGTGCTCCGTAAAGCCCCGAGAGCGCGTGCGTGCGCGCGGACCGCGCCCGAGCCGCCCCCACGGGCGCAATAAATCACGGAACGCGCGGGACGTGCGCGCGGGCGGCGAAATCCGCTCACTCGATAAAGCTGTCTGATAGTCCGGCCGATGATGAACCGCCTCACGAGTGACTGATCGCATCCGGAGGCGCCATCAATCATCGCCCTCTACAGTCTCCCCCTCGCCCCCCTCCCCGCCCGCCCGCCCGCCCGCCCGCCCCCACCAGGCGCGGAGAGCCTCGCGTACCCCACCGGAGCAGGGCCAGCTCCTCCCACCCAACAATAAAAAAGGTAGATTGACAGCAGGCTTTTGCGATGGAGAGGATGGACGCCTTGTAAAACCGGTCTTTACCCTCGGCTCAATCACACCGGCCTTTCACAGGCACGCCCACGCTCTTCCACGGCTGCATCTTGGCTGTTTCACCCCTATCTTTGCCTGGACTACCGTCCTCAGCGTTGTGAGCAGGTTAAAACACCGTCTGCCTCCTCTGCGAGCCTTTCTGACAGACAGATTCTACGATGACGCGTAAGCACCAAAGCACCAAGATGCCGAAACAGCCGTCTAATTCCACAGCGGAGCTGCCCGACTCCAGGTCCTGCGGCCTGTGGCGTCTGCAGGTATTTTACTCCAACCGTGTACTACACCACCTGATTTCTCTAACGAGCTTACTTCCCGGACCAAGGAGGCAAAAATAATTAGCGAAGCCAGGTGGTGTACTACATGGCTAGTGCAAATACCTGCAGGCGCTGCGGCCCGCAGGACCTGGAGTCGAGCGGCTCGGCGCTATAGCTTGTTAGCATTAGCCTGGGCGGGGCAGACAGCGAGGAGCTGTGCTCTGATTGGAGAGGAGGCCCATAAGCACGGCGACCCAGGGCACTGAGCGGTCAGACACACAGCGACCTGATTAAAGAGGAACGCAGGAAGTCCACATGTGTCAGGAGTGAACAGGCTGAAGCGCCACATGTGCGTCCCCTCCTCTGGTGGGGGCTGGCAGGGGGTGGGGGGGGGGGGTTGGTGGGGGGAAGGGGGTGGTTCAGTCTGCCAGCAAGCTGCCCATAAAATATTGAAGAGCACGTGCTGTGTGTGTGTGTGTGATGTGAGTGTGTGTGTGTGTGTGTGTGTGTGTGTGGGTGAGTGTGTGTGCATGAGTGATGTATGTGTGTGTATGTGTCTGTGCGTGTGGAAGGGTTGGGGGGGTAGTGGTGGTTGTTAGGGCAGCAGCAGCAGCAGCTGGGACAGAGAAGTGGGTAGTGAGGGGGGGGTCTAGGGAGATTTGGGAAGGGGGGGGGGGGGGGCGGTGGTGGTAACCAGCCTGCAGGGTCACTCGATCAGATGCTAAGAGGGACAGATGCGCGCCGCTCGCTCTGGGGAGGGGGGGCGAGGGGGGGAGGAAAGGGGGGGGGGGGCGAGGGGAGCGCCCCTCGCTGCATGTTTACGACTCGTGTGTCAAACGGGCGGATCAAATGAGCCGTTTCTTCCCAACCACACCGCCGAGACCCAGCAGATGTCACTTACTGACTTTCCCTCTCTTTTTTTCCCTCTCTTTTTTTTTTCGTTCCCCCCGCCGGATTCCGAATGACTAATTCATCCGAAACGACTCCGAAAGTTAAAACCTCTAAGCGAGGCTTTCCGTTTTTTTAATTTTTATTTTTTTTTATTTTTAATTGCTTTGGCTGCAGCGATCTGTTCTCACCTGCCCGCTCGGGAACTCGAACCCGTGACCTTTCCGGGACAGAGTCCAGAGCTCTAACCCAGCCTGTAAAAAAAAAAAGAATGCCCGGAGCTCCCAGGGGTTACGCCCATTCGTACTCAGCCCAGGCACTAAAGGACATGATTGGCAAACCGCCGTTAATTAATTGGAGGCTCTGAATTGCTCTCAGCTCGTTTAGCATACATTTATGCCAGGAATTAATCAGGTAAACCGAGAGCCCAGCCAGATCGGAGAGCCGGGTCCACGCTAAGGGCGCGACAGGCCTCAGATGTTCGGATTGGACGTCTCCACGGCGAGGGGGAGGGGCTCGGCAGAGCGCGGGAGGGGCTTAGCGAAAAAGGGAGGCTGAGCGCCTTACCCGGGATGGACAGGGGGCGGAGCTTAGCGCTGTGGACGCGCAGGCACTCACCGATGTGCTTCCCACGCATGTGGTAGTAGAAGGAGATGCAGTAGGGCATGCGGTTGGAGCCCTTGGGGCCCTTGGAGGTGACGTTGTAGAGCGGGGACAGCAGACGCGCGGTGTCCAGCGGCTGCCTGGGCCGGGAGGCCTCGATGTACATGTAGTACCCTGAGGACACACACACTTCAGCGGTCAGTGCATGTAAGTAAGGATAATGTGAACAGATACATTTTTTGGGGTCTGTAAATATCCATTCAGTAAGGATACTGCCAACAGATACATTTTCTGGGTCTGTAAATGTCCTTACAGGGAGGATACTGTCAACTGAAAAATTTCCTGGTCTGTAAGTGAACAGATACATTTGGTGGTCTGTAAATATCCACACAGTAAGGATACTGTGAACCGATACAACTGGGGGGTCAGTGAATGTCTACGTAGTAACAGTACTGTAAACAGACTCACTTTGGAGGTCAGTAAATGGTCATACTGGTTGTATTGTGACCAAACCCTTTGGGGATTTGTGAAGGTTTCATGTAGTGCGTATACTGTGAACAGATTCACTTTGAGGGTCAGTAAATGAGTGAGTATACTGTAAGCCAGTGGTCTCCAACCCTGATCCTGGAGAGCTACAGGGCCTGCTGGTTTTTGTTTAAACCTTAATATCAGCACCCAGTTGAGACCCAAGATACCAGGTGAGTTGAGTTAACTGTGTAATCAACTGCTCTAATTGATTCATGAAGTGCAGAGTCACCATGAAAACCAGCAGACCCTGTAGGTCTCCAGGACCACGGTTGGAGACCACTGCTGTAAACAGACTCACTTTGGAGATCAGTAAATGGTCATGTATTAGTTGTACCGTGAACAGACAGTTTGGGAGCGCGTGAATGTTACTGTAGCGACTATACTGTGAACATATTCACGGTGGGGACAATTAGATGTGAGTGATTATGCTGTGAACAGGGAAAGCACACCATGCAGGCGTCAGTGAATGTTCAGGCATCATGCATGCTGCAGACAGTTTGGGGGTCAGGACACATTAATGCTACCGGAGAGACACTGAACAGGAAATCATACAAGGGCTTGAAGGCAGGAAGACAGCATCAGACATTTAAAAAAAGAGACAGCAATGTTCGCACCCATCCTTACGGCTATGTGTTCACGTCATTACACTGTCGCGCACTGATGACATCATCACATCACAACGGGGCGGGGGGACCAAATACCCCGCTGCAACTTTTTAACCTTTTGCAAAAAACATATTTGTTTTTGAAAGACGAAAACAGCAATACGGTTCCAAAATGTGATATAAACATGACGCATGGAGAAATTACGCCCGTGAAAATGGCCCAGCTGTTTCTGTTTTTTTTCAAAAACCCCTTTAAGGTAATGATATACATTTTTAAAAATCCACTGACTCTGACAACAGTGGATTTGAGTTCTCTAGCCCACAAACCATTCATTCATATTTTGAAATGAATATGGCTTTGAGGAGGTTGGTTGAGGACAGGCCAAAGTGAGTCATTTTTAACATTACATGCATGTGCTACTTTTGATATAACTTACACTATATTACCAAAAGTTTCTGTACACCTCCTTGGTCTGAGGCTGTTTTTATGGCTTGGGTTAGGCCCCTTAGTTCCAGTGAAGGCAAATCTTACTACTACAGCCTACAATGGCAATCTAGATGATTCTGTGCTTCCCTAACAGTTTGAGGATGGTCCTTTCCTGTTTCAACATAACAATGCCCCCGAGCACGCAGCGAGATCCATACAGAAATGGTATCATAAAGATCGGTGTTGAAGAAATTTACTGGCCTGCATAGAGCCCTGACCCCATCCAACACCTTTGAGATAAATTGGAAATCCAAATGCAAGCCAGGCATAATCGCCCAATCAGTGCCCAGCACCAATGCTCTCCTGAATGAATGGAAGCAAATCCCCGTAGCAATGTTCAAACATCTAGTATAAAACCTTCCCAGAAGAGTGGAAGTTGTTACAGCAGCAAAGGGTGGACCAACTCCATATTATTGCCCATAATTTTGGATGAGATGTTAGATGTTAGCTGTCCACAATATTTGTGCCTTCAAGTTATGTGTTTATATCGGCCATTAGAATCCATATGAAGATGTGTGCAAACTAGATGGGGTTACCGGGAGGGGGGAACACACAAGTACAAAGAGAAATGCCTTCCATGCCTTCTTTGGTGCCGCTCCGGTCCGTGTCAGGCCCGGTGTTGGGTGAGCGTTTGGGGTTCTGGCTCAGCTGGTTCTGCCGGGTCCAGTCAAACTTGTCACTGCGGTCCTGAGTGAACCCGCATATCCTCTGGTCCTCGAAGCCGCACACGTAGTCTGGGAGAGAGAGCGTGTCGGGAGTGAAGAACAGAGGAAAGAGTGAAAGAGAAACGTTGAAGGGGGTATTCGAGTAGAGGGAGTAGACAGGAGAGGTAAAAGAACCAGGAATGGCAAGGTGGGAAAGATAATAGCCACCAGACAACCGTCTTCCACCAGGGGGAAAAAAGTGAGGCTCATGAATTTCGAAGAGGTTAACGATTAAAATCGAATTCTTCTGCGCAAACTATGAGAAATGACCTCTGGAGCAGCTCCAGTAGATTGTGTGGTTTTAGGAAGCCGTGGGAGCGATCCAGACTCTGACAGCAATATGATAACACTATTATGGAGCAAATTAAAGTTAATCTTGCCTCTGCCCATTTCAAATTGTTATAAAGATCACAATCAGTCACCGTACTGCAACCATGTATTCAACACGCTCTTCACATCGTCATTTTGCACTTTAAATTATTTAAGGAGTTTTAAGTTCTCCTGAACTGAAGATTGAAAATTAGCAGTAATATAACCAAGCGAGAGAAACGCAGAGGCAAATTAAAATTTGAGAGATGGAAGGAGGGGAGGAGAAGAAAGGGGAGGGGGGTGTACTCACCTGACGGTCTGAGGTAAGTGTAGGCTGTGAATAAGGGGGGGGAGAAAAAGAGAAATGTGATTTTTTTTTTTTGTTTAAAGCAACATGACTATTCTATCGTGTGAGCAGCTCACACGTTCCAATCAGCGTCAGTGACAATCTCACAACTCAGCTAAAGTCAAAAGAACACCTATCCCAGGGGAACACGCCCTCTGGGAGGGGAGATGTTATTCTCAACACTCCACTGGCGGCTGTTACACTCCCGCCATATCACTTCTCATGCGCCGTAATTGGCTGGTTTGCCTGGCCAATCGTACGCAGGCTTCGTGCAGGTTCCAGCAGTCGACCGATGATCACTTTGCGTTAATGCGATTGGAAAATATAGAGCATCACTCTGCTGATGGTGGTCAGGGCTTGGCTTTGTTAGATAATGTGGACCGGTGTTCAGGTGTTAGGTGGGGTGGGGAGTGGGTGGAGAGGGGGGTGTGAACTGTGTGATGGTGGTGGAGTGTGGGTGGAGAGGGGGAGTGTTGACCTGTGTGATGGGGGTGGGGTGTAGGTGGAGAGGGCGGGGTGTGATGCTGTGTGATGGGTGGTGGGCAGTGTTGGGGTAGAAGGGGCGGGTGTTGATGCTGTATGATGGGGAGGGAGGGGCAGTGGCGCCCTTGTTTGGGCGTGTGTCTGAAGGGGGCGGGGTGTCGATGCTGTGTGGTGTGATGGGGAGGGAGGGGCTAGCGGCGCCCATGTTTGGGGCGTGTGTCTGAACGGACGGGGGGGGGCTTCCGGGACTCACGCTCCGAGTACTGGACGACGCGGTAGGCGGCGTCTCCCTGGCCGTACATGGTGACGGGGGTCAGCCACACCTCGTAGGACAGCGGGATGCGCAGGTCGGTCAGCAGGTAGGACAGCAGCTCGCCCTTCTTCGGCTCGCTCGTGGTGATCTGCTTCGACACGACCGTCTGCCTCAGCTGGGGGGACGCCGACATGGACTGGGACACAGAGGGGGTACAGGGAGACGTGAGGCCTTTTAAACTTTCACAGAGCCGAAGGAGAATGTAAACACGTGAAGGCGGCCTCCATTTAGCTCTCTGGATTCGGCCATTTTCAGGCACGACTCTTTTGCCTGCCCTGTATGTATTTCCTGGACTCCCGGATGCATGAAATCCACTCTGACATTGATTGAGAGGATTAGGTCCACCCAAACATTGCTCTAACAGAATACACAGTAAAATGTCCACTGTTAACTCAACTCTAACTGAGTCCAAATGGGATCGTAGGTAATCTTTAAGAGGTGATATAACACTAATTTTTTTACTGTGTAGGTCCACCCTAACATTGACCTGATGGATTAAGGTCCACCCTAATACTGACCTGATGGATTAAGTCCATCCTAGCATTGACTTGATGGATGAAGTCCAACCTAACATTGCTCTGATGGATGAAGTCCACCCTACTTGAACAGGCTGCTTACTTATAACCGTTATAAGCTCAGCTAGATTATCTTATAAAGGGTCATGGAGTAATTTTTCACTTTTCCAAAATTGGCTCAGTAGGGCTTTTTTCCAATTTTTTTGATTCCTCAGAAAATGTCCATTAGGAAGCATTGTGTGACAAACAGGTTCTGAAAAAAATAAAGATTTTTTGCTTGACTGACTGAGTTGAAGAGACACAGAGATGTAAACACAGAAGTACAGAGCTGGGCTCAGAGTCGCTCAGCTGGAATAAGGTCTTAGGAACCTTATTATGGCATTGCATACTGTAGGAAGAATAAGGAGAGAAAAAATAAATGCATTCATCTTATTAATATGAACGACAGCAAGTAAAGACATAAAGATCGCTAAAGCACCAACGAAGAAGAAGGAACTCTAAGTACACACAGACCACAGCAACCCCTAAGAGACCCACCACAGTGCAGAACGTGACGGCGACCGTGCTGCAGAATGAAGTTCACAGCCGTCCGCTCTCTCGCCACTTCACACCTCCGCGTTAGACAGACAGGCCGAGGCGGCCATGTTGACAGATTACAGCGAAGGCCGCAGGGGAGTAATCGGCGCTTTGATTTTCGCGGTCGGCGCGTGGGCCGCTTTAAGGACCTCCGGCGTGCGGGAGGGCTGTGCGTGCGGCTGACCCCTTCTCGTTTCGCGGGGGGGGGGGGGGGGGAAAAAAACACTCTCTCTCTTGTCTCGCCCACGGCAAGGCTGTTCAGGATTATGGCAGCGTGGAGCTGATACATTGTTAACCCGCCCGGTTGGGGGGTCAAACACATTTGTTACGCGTCTAATTAGGAGCCCGTAAAGTCAGTTTTTCAGGCACGGACTTGGGGGGCGGGGGGGGTGAGGGGGGGGCACAGAAAAAACACACACGCCAGCGGAGGTTGGACTTCAGCTCTTCGACTGCCGTCTGTAATTAGCTAACCTTCACGTACGTCCAGCGGCTTTTATCCACTCCGCGCGCTACGCTGAAATTCACATTCAGACACACAGATAACAGACAGGTAGACATCTGCCTACACCAGGGATGTCCAATCCTATCCAGAAAGGGCCGGTGTGGGTGCAGGTTTCAATTTTAGCCCAGCATTCCGACACCTGATTCAACTAATTAACTGATCACGTTCTTCGTCAAGACAACGACTGGTAGAATCACGTTTCTTAGTGCTGGGTTGAAACAAAAACCTGCACCCAACACCAGCCCTTTTCGGATAAGACTGCACACCCCTGGCCTTCACACATTGTACACACATAGACACACCTCAGCCCACACACACAAGTATGCGTGCACACAGACATACACACACACACACACAGGCACACACACGAACACACAAAATCTACACAGATACACACGCACACACACACACGCACATGCACACGGGGGCGATATAGCTCAGGAGGTAAGACCGATTGTCTGGCAGTCGGAGGGTTGCCGGTTCAAACCCCGCCCTGGGCATGTCGAAGTGTCCTTGAGCAAGACACCTAATCCCCAACTGCTAACTGCTCTGGCGAATGAGAGGCATCAATTGTAAAGCGCTTTGGATAAAAGCGCTATATAAATGCAGTCCATTTACCAAACACACAGACACGCACACACACACACACACACACACAACACCTACCCTCACACACACACACACACATACACTACACCTACACACCCACACACACCTACCCACCCATACACACACACACACACAAACGCGCCCCTGTGCTCGTCTGCGTTCGCTGCCGTGCTTGTGTTTTCGGCCGAGGGCCCTGTGGGTGCTCTTCAGCGCATCGCGGCTCGGGAGTGCGCGTTTTGTGTCAATGAATAAATGATGGAGCAAATATCTGGCTGCGTGGGAACAGCGGTGAGGAAGCCGGGGGAACGTGTTCACCGGCGCGTGTGCGAGGCGGCGTGCGTGTGCGAGGCGGCATGCGTGTGCGAGGCGGAGCGCGTGTGCGAGGCGGAGCGCGTGTGCCCATCGACACGAGACTGCGCGCCCCTCCCCGCCCCCTCCTACGCCGGGGCGTCATTAATTTCCCACACACTTCGGGAGCTGCAGCCCCTCCGTACAGAACCGCAGGCAAAATAAGAGCGTGAATCAGAAGGTTTGGCGGCTGGAGGCCAGCTTTGGTCACGCGAGGGACTCCTGGGGGACACGCCCAAAATAAGGGGGTACACCTAGTGCAGAGTAACAGTCCAAGAGATGGAGGCACAGGTCAACACACGCCACAGAGGCCCACATTCTAATGCTATAGACATATCCTCAATAATGGGTGATTGATAAAATAAAGGCCTTTTTTGCCCATTTTCACCAAAGCCTAAAGCTTACTTAGCACACAGCCCAAAGGTCTCACTTTCTACTGCATGATCTGGCAAGCTATTATGTGTATTAACAACTTTCTGCATAAAAAAAAAAAAACATCCTCACATGAATATGAGACTATGCCCTGACATCTCTGTTAACATGGGTTGTGGAAAAGGAGTCAGATGGTGTAGCTTTGTCCAGGAAACAGAGACGGCAACTAAGCCAAGGAAAGTGTTTGTTCTTCCAACTTCTGCTTTTTGGTGTCCTTAAAAACCTGAGGATCATCACGCCAAGTACAGAAAAATGAGAAAGCCCCAGGTTCCTAACGATCGGAGGCTTGGATTCACTCAACATTTGACCTACTAAAAACTGTGCTAGGTCTTCACAAACGCGGTTTGGCAAGATCGTTTTGGCGCTCGCTGTCTTGCTAAAATGTGTTTCTGAAAAGCACTTACACTAACAAAAAAGTAGGAACGTTTATTCATTTCGGGTTATAGCATTGTAACCCACGAGAAGAAAGACCGCACGCTGTCTTTGATTTTCAAACAAATATTTCTTGGAGTAGAACCTGCACGCAGCTCTGTGAGCAGTGGGGGACATTTCCAAACACCTTGTTTCTGTGCGATTACCAGCCTGTATGTGCAATACCTCTTTCTCCGTCTTGTGTTTCAGAGTAGCTAGACAGCGGTTTAAAAGCTCAGGGAGTTATGTGCTGAATTTACTAAATGTTCGGTGAATAGCAAAAAAAAAAAAAGCAATAGCAAAAGGCTCTCTTTCCTCTGCTTCCCCCTTTTTCCACTGAATATCGCAACCCGTTCATACCATCTGTCCTTAGGACATTTTCTTTTGCATGTGTAGAGCACATTGGAACCAATGAAAATACTCTCAGAAAGTGCAAACCCCGCCTTCTGGTCATATTGGCACCAGGCAAGATCAATAGAGCACAGAGAAAATATCTGAATCCAGAACAAATACGTATTTGACCCAGGTCTGGTAGAGTTGCAATGTACAAGAGCCGGTGAAGAGAAGATTCTAATCATGACACAAACTGAACATTTCCCCCACATAATCAAGAGAACAGTTGACTGAGCGGGAAAAGTTTGGTACAGCAGCCAGTCATGCACAAGAGCAACCTCCATTTTATTTCTTTATAAGTGGGAAACAGAAAACAGGGACTGTTATTATTTATTTATTTTTTTTAAATAAATGTAGTGCGTTGTGTATCTTAAACAAGCTGTTCTCCCATACGTGACACATTTTCATCTATTGTTTATGGCCATTTCATAAATCAGCCGTGATCTAAAAAAAGGTTTTCCAATAATACGGGTGGAAAGAAGCATTTCTCTGGGGGTCTCTGAGACCGGGGTGCAGCGGTGCAGAAGGATGGAGAGCAGGATGTGTATCTGTGCATGTTTGCTAGTCGCTGTACGTGCACTGATGCTTATACAGTATGTGCTGGTTTGTGAGTGTGTGCGTATGTGTGTGTGTGTGTGTGTGTGTGTGAGAGTGCGTGTGTGTGTGTGTATGTGTGATTCTGGAGTGTATTGCTTGCCTGCTTGATTCTGATCTGACAATATTTCATCTGCAAGATCCACAAGAGAATCTTCAATATGCACAGTGTGACAAAACAACTCAAACATGCTCTTTATCTATAATCATAAAAACACACCAGAAACGATACTACAATTGCAGTGGCCACCTTTATAATCATCATCACGGCCCCCATTATCATCCTTGTAATCATCATCGCCCCGACCAGCAGCAGAAGCTGGTGGTACATATTTGTTCTTAAAGGAACAAATTTCCCAAGTGTACCCTGAAATGTGTAATTATTACTCTATTTGGGTACTAATAAGTACCGCTTGTGAGCTTAAAAAGCTACATATGTATTACGCATTACTGGCTAGGGGTACATTTTTATGGGCCCACAGAGTGCCACCCCAGTGTAGAGGGTTTCCACCTTTTTTTTTTTAAGTACGTTTTCATACCTTTTTTTTTTCGACGAGCGCACCCTTACCACCGTAACTTCCGCACCTCTCTGTTTCACCCTCCGGCACATACGCGCTCCCCTCTCCATCTCTCCCACCGAGATGGGAGGATAGGGGGCAGGAGAGAGAGGGAGAGTGCCCGCCGGCGGCTCTGTGTTAGCCTAGCCCTGGCACTGGGGGGGGCTATCCATAGCACACCTCTATACATAGGCTTCAGCCCAGGCTCTGCCTCTCCACCTCCGCCTGGCTCACCGTGGCCTCGCTTGTGTGCCCAGCTGGGCGGCGACGCGGGGATGGCGTGAGGTCACCAGGCGTGCTGGGACGGCATGGGGACACCCCCCCCTTCATGCGCGTACCCCCGCAAAGTGGTCGGGGAGTCAGGGCGGATTGACTCACGGCGGCGGGCGTTTCACTTAGAGGCCCCCACCGTGGAACACAGATAGCCGAGGGGGGGTGGGGGGGTGGGGTGGGGGAGGAGCGTCGCGGTAACGGGGGGGGAGGCGGAATGGTCGAGCGGCGGGAGATAATGACACGTTACCGCTGAAGTGACTGGACCGCAGGTCTGTGTGTGTGGGAGGAGCAAGGCAGGGAGGCCTGCAGTGTGATTATATATGACTGTGTGTGTATGTGTGTGAGGGTGTGTGTGTCTGTGTGTGCCTGGTGTGTATGTGTGTGAGTGTGTGTGTCTGTGGGTATGTGTGTGTGCGTGTGTGTGTGCGTGCACATGACTGTACATGCTTGAGAGTGTGCATTTGTATATTTGTGGTGTGCGTGCATATGACTGTATTGCTTGAGTGTGTGTGTGTGTGTAAGCATGTGTTTGAATGTGTAATGCACAAAGGCAGAGCTTGCAGATGTTTGAATATACGCATGGCACATCATGCTGATGGTGGAGGGCGACAGACAGTGAACTCTTATTCTCCACAGGGAATTTTCCTCAAGCCTCGGCTAAATAAAGATCTGTTCGTTTGGCTTTAACACATTTTCACCATGATGCACTTGAATATTCATTTTATGCAGCTAATTCGTATTGATCCTCAACCTCTAAACAGCATCAGTTCAGTCTTTTTTCCAGAATAAGACAAATATCTTTGGAGTGTTCGTGATTTTTTAAACAGACAGGTGATATGCTTCAAACTGAAAAAAGCTGCAATATATTTGAAAATCAATGCGCACTTGTGATTTTTAAAAGGGAATTGATATTGACAGGAGCACTTAGAAAAAGTAAAACAAAAGAAGGAGTGTTATATTAATTATCAATAAAATGTTAAGAAATGTTTGTAAGCACATTTTAATGTCAGTAACATAAGTATCACCACTAGTTACTTCAGAATTCTTCTAAAATCATTTAATTACTGGCTGTATTTAGCAGTACCAATTTAAAAACAAACACAGCTCCCCTATTTTATTTTATTTTATTTGCATTTAAGGTACTATAGGTGGCATTTTCATTGTTCCCACAGGTCTCCCTGTGGAAGCAATGACATTTTAAAGCACAGCAAAGGCCAAAATGTATCTATATAGGCTTAATAATAGCACTGAAGAGACACTCACGATGCTGAGGAAGAACCTTTCACGCCACGTAAACACACAGTACCATTTCAAATACATTTTAGCAAGGCTGATGGAAACAAATTAGCGGTGCAGAAGTAAGAAAGGTGACTGCAGTTTTCAGTTTGTGATATGAAAATGTCTTGATGGCTCTGGCGGACACTTTTGGGCTGTCCTCTCATACAGAAAAGGGCACAGGACCAGGCAAAATGTAAAAACAACCGAAAATTTGGGCCGCAGATTCTTTCTCTGGACTTGCAGAACGCTGCGCTATCGAATGGTTCTTGGAGCCGATAGGGTAAAAAAAGGTAGCACCCCCACTTCACACTAATCTCCTACTTGCTGTATCTCCAAACTACAAAAAAAAGCATTTATCTGTAGTATCCCCACATTATGTCTACAAACCTTTTTTTCCACCCCCCACTGAGAACAAATCTACACGTTGAGGAGTTAAAGCATTACGGAAAAGAGTACAGTTTGTTAATGGCAGAGTCCCAGCCGACTTGTACTTAAGGCTCATAAACAGGGGAAGATTAGCCATTCAGCCTGAAAAAGAAACCTTACTAATCCCTCCCTCCCCACGAATCTTTACGTTCTGTATAATTCATCAAGTTACTTTTTCCTTTTTTTTCTTTTCTTTTCTTTTCTTTTTTAGCTCGCTCACTCCTGGCCAGATCTCTGAATCGCTGATGTCTTTGTTCGAGTGCAAATAAAGGTCCCGTTCGGGTGGTTTTTTTTGTTTTTTTTTTTCCAATTCCTCTCGCGTTCTAGCAGCAGCAGAGTGGGCAGAGCGCACGCAGCAGCCGGGCCGGCAGTAATACACGAGCGCAGGGAACAAACGTTTTTTTTCCAGCGGAAGAGTTCGTTTTAGCCGCGGCAGGCGGAGCGTGTGGAGCAGAAACATCCTAGGGGCCGGCCCGCTCCTGAACGATACCTGCAAACACCGACGTCTGGCTCGCTCTCAATTCCCTTCTCATCGCAGGGGGAGGAAGAAACGCTTTGTGTTTTTTTTTTTTTCTTCTTCTTTTTTCTTGTTGACGTGTTAAAAAATAATGGATACAGAAATATTCCAAAAACGTCAAGCGCAAAACAGGCCGCTGTAGAAACACGGTGATGTAGCCAGTTGCATTCTACAATAAAATTGGAAAGCGCCCTGTTCATTTCAAAGGACATCCTCAAGGTAATATCAACTAGAACTGACTTGGCCAACAGAAAAAAAAAATGTAGATACGAGGAAGTGTTAGAAAAAAAACAGTCCACAGTAGAGCTTCATTTTCAAAGCAAATGTTTGATGTACACAGATGTGTGATGTTGCACGCACAGATGTTTGATGTCATGCACACATATGTGTGATGACATGCACGCATATGTGTGATGTCACGCACACAGATGTACAACAGGGAATTCTGCAGGTCGAATACAAATCTGATGCATATCTGACCTGCAGAGAAAAAGGACATTTGAGTGGAGCACTGGTGGAAGCATAGATAAAAAACCAAATGAGGAAAACTAAGTAACCAGGCACGGCATGGACAGATAAAAGCTGTCACGTACCATTTAATTTTGCAACTGCCATTTAACAACGGTTTGATAGGAACGCATTACAGCACGGAGCTGAGAACTAGTACAACCCAGCGAGCTCCTGATATGGTTTCCACTGCACTCCAACGAATAGTTATAATTGGAATCATAATTGGTATTTTCTATTTTTAAAATAGCATTACATTAGAACGATAAAATATGATTTGTTATTACTTTCCTTAAAACAATTAAATCATTTAGCATGTTTTTCTAAAATAAAAAAACTACTGATGATAAAATTAACAAAATATTACATTAATTATTTTTGTTAAATGCTTGTTTAATGAGATAACAAGAATGCTGTAGGAGTGTTTACACGGCTGCGTTCGAATTAGAGACCGAGAGTTTTGATAAGTCAAGGAGAAGAGAGAACAGCTGGTCTAACCACACACTATGCTGCAGGTTCTCCTGTGATCAATTAAAGCAGAGTGGGGGAAGGTGGCAGAGGGAGAAACGGAGGGAGGGAGAGAGAGAGAGAGGGACAGACGGAGCGGGAGACAGAAGGGAGAACGGGGCGCTCACAGAACCTTGTTAATGCAGAACAAGCCGCGATCGATCGGCTGTCCGCTCCCTACACGGCCAGCCTTTTCCCCCGGCCCAAATTATGAGAGCGCACGTTTATTTATTTCACTTATTCCACTCGCGCAAACAGTCAATAACAGGGATGGAGAAAGTGTGTGCTGTGTGAGAGCGAGAGATGAGAGAGCGACTTGGGACGGAGAGAGAGGGAGAGAGAGAGAGTGAGAGAGAGAGATGAAGGGAGACAGCGACTGGAGAGAGAGAGAGAGAGAGAGAGAGAGGGAGACTGAATCCACAGATGCTAGGTATACCCCAAGGAGAGCAGGAGAGGGGGAGAAGAAGAGAGAAACACACAGTGAACGCAAAATATATACGGAGAAGGAAACTGGAGGAAAGGAGAGGAAAAAAAAGATTCTATCCATTACATAAATATGTTGTTTTTTTTCAAGGTGCGCATATTTGCGTCTGTGTGCGTGTGTTCTGTAAGTGTGCGTGTGTATCTGTGTGTGAGACAGAAAGAGAGAGAGAGAGAGAGAGGCTCTGTAGGCCTAGCCAATCAGGAACAGGTTGGAAATGAGGCTGGTGCGTGTCAGACGCTTTGTCTTCGTCAGAGAGATGCCCCGCCCGGATGTGTCAGTTGTTGTGTTCATATCTCCCACCTGGCAGTTAATCCAGTAGCCGACAATCCGGTCCACCGCGGTCGGCTCCTTCTGCGTCCACTGCAGGTTGTAGGAGTAGTTGTTGTCCTTTTGGACGCGTATGGGGTTGGGCGTATCGTAGTAGAACTCCGGGTTGTAAGGCCGAGCTGCAGTAAAAAAAGAAGGGGAGAGAGAGAGAGAGAGAGAGTGGCTAGTCGGTCGAAAGTAATTAGATCTACCGATAAAGCTGGGTTTGTGGTTTTGTGCATTATAAACTGGGACTTCATTAATGCGGCCTTCTCTCCTGTGAAGGAACGCAAGGCCCAGGCTCAGCACATACATTCTGAAAGCCAAATTTATCTTTTTTTTTTTTTTAACTCTCCCATGTGACAGATCTCAAGAGAAACAGGACCACAGCAGACCTGTGTGTCAAATACATATTTATTTTGGATTCAAATGCTTTTCTATGCTTTACTGATCTTGTCTGGTGTATTGGAACCAATGAAATACTCTCAAAAAATGCAAACCCCGCCTTCTGGTCATATCGGCAGGCTCAGTTACACCAGGCAAGATCAACAGAGCACAGAAAAGTACTTGAATCCCAAACAAATACGTATTTGACCCAGGTCTGGACCACAGGTCTGCTGGAAAAGTACATTGAGACAGCATATACAGCTCACTTCCTGGATCAAAATTAATATGCGTACGATGTCAGCACAGCAAATATTTAAAAAGCTGCAAAGCATGCGATGTGCGGCCCATAACCCGCCTGAATGTTCCAGCGGTGACGACAGGCCAGACTGATAGGCTCGTATAAACGGCCTGTTCTCTGTATTATTTTAAGCATATTCATTCAAACAGAAGCCCCGGCAGAAGGCTTTCTGAATGAAATCAATAAGAAAGGAGAACGTTCGGCGGAGCACGCCCAGGAAAGGCTCATCAGTCAGCAGAGGCAACGCAGGTCTGGGTGCTGTTTTTTTTTGTTTTTTTAAATCTGCTCTGCTTATTTTCCAAGTCCA
Organism: Anguilla rostrata; assembly: GCF_018555375.3. Taxonomy (NCBI): domain Eukaryota; kingdom Metazoa; phylum Chordata; class Actinopteri; order Anguilliformes; family Anguillidae; genus Anguilla; species Anguilla rostrata. Next base: position 6,903,153 of record NC_057933.1, on the reverse strand, counting down.
AGCTAAAGCAAAAAATAAAATAAGCGCGAGTTATTTCAGAAACACGCTGATTTTACAAGCAAAACGTTCGGCCGTAAAAAACATTACACGTTCATAATGAAATTATGGGTGCAGATACGCTTAAGCATATTTTCATATATCTGAATTTGTCCCCATACGTGTAAGAAGGTGCATGCACAGTATTACAATTCTCTGGAAAGGGAAGCATCGGCTGACAGAAATATGCCTCATTAAGAGAGCACGCTAAACTCAAAGCACCCAGAGGAGGACTTAATGAGCGCTTTATAATATGAATCACTTGTGAATATACAGCCGACCAAATTTATCTCACAGCATATCCTGTTATGACAGGTCAGACTTTTTTTTTTGGTGTTTCTTTGTTTCAACGCCACTAAGAGAGTACTCAACGCTATATTCTGAGCACAAGGTTTCAAAACAACTTTTAACTTGCCATTTCAACCCCCCCCCCCCCCCCCCCCCTCAAAAAATAGCTGTACTCTGGTTGGCACCTATGTGACAAGAGTGCCTCGAACACGAGACAGTGTGGTCAAACTCACTCTAGTAAAAATATTTGAAGCCGGAACAGATGCTATCATACCTGCTGCAGACCTGCTGCTGAAATTTCACAAATCAGCTGGAAGGTTTTTTTTGCCACGCTGTCAGAAATAAAGGTACAGAGGAGGTAGATTTTCCTTCTTTAACAAATACATTTCCCAAATGTTCTATTTTGGGTAGCAATAAGTAACTTTCACAAGCAAAAAAAAAGGTACAAATAAAATGTGTACTGCTGGCTAGGGGTACAATTTTATATACCTGTTGGGTACCAGCCCAGTGACAAGCGTTTGTATCTTTTTAGGCTCTTTCATGTACCTTTTTTTCAGGGAGTCCAGGGTCCAGTGGGCTGGGGCTGGGAGTTGGGGTCGGGGGGGGTGCTGGAGAGGTGGGGCTGGGGCATTGAGGGCGGGCGCTGGGGCAGGGCGGGGCATTGAGGGGCAGGGCTGGGCAGGGCGGGGCGGGGCGGGGCTTACCGGACACGTTAAAGATGCAGGAGGAGCTCCCCACGCCGTTGTTGATGCTGCACTCGTAGGTGCCGTTGTTGCCGGGACGCAGGTTCTCGATGCGCAGCTGCGGCGGGTCCTGCGTGCCGAGCGCCTCGGGGCGCAGCGCCCGCCCGTTCACCAGCCAGGACACGCGGGCCACGCGCTGCGGGTTCGACTTCAGCACCGCGCAGCGCAGCGTCACCGGCAGGTTGCTCGGCGACCGCACGTCCAGCGACGGCGGGTCCACGATGGGGGCGTCTGTGACAGAGACAGACTCACGAAATCAGGGGCAGGACCGCAGAACATGGCAGGATTTCACTGATCGGTGATCAACTGGTTAATTTCAGCAGATGATTACACTTAGCATAAGTAGCAGCACAACTTCATTAATCCCAAAAAGTGGGCACATTTATTTACAGTACATTACAGGCATTGAGCAGACTCTCTTATCCAGAGCGTCTTACATGGCATTTACATTGCATCCATGTATACAGCTGGATATATACTGAAGACATGCAGGTTAAGTACCTTGCTCAAGAATACAATGGCAGTGTCCTACCCAGGAATCAAACCTGTGACCTTCAGATTACAAGACCAACTCCTTGCCCATTATACTATACTTCCCTATACTTCCGCCAGCACGGAAGGCAACACTATCAACATACGTCAAAGGCCAGACAAGCATAAGTCAAAAGTAATACATACAGTACACTGACATACACAAACATGTCTACCTCCTTCCTCCTACAGGTCAAATTAGACACCAGACATTAGCCATTAGACAGTCTGGTCAGGCAGACAATCAAAGGTCACCGCAACCTCGAGTTTTGGTCTGATTTGGGAAATTGATTTTTGCCTGAAAACAAAACCCGAGCAGACCCTGGCAGCTCTCCTGGGACGAGAGCGAGCACAGCTGCTAGCTAGACTGGAGAGGCCGAATGGCCTGTTCTCCTTATCAAACACAACAGTGTTCATAATCTTTCCAAAGGACAGGTGAAGGCTGGACCACAGTGGTCACAGATGAGCCACAGTTTTCTGTTCTCACAACAAATGTATTTAGCCGAAGTAAATAAGGGATAGGAAAGCAAGCACGGAATAAAGTAGAAAAACGAGCTGCGTACTCAGCCAAGTGCTAAATGAGAATATTCTTCTCAGCAGGGCTGGTCTGACAGGAGGACCCAGCCAAAAGCAGCCCCGAGCAAAACAGGAAAACGAAAACTGCAAAACAGACCGACCCCTCAGTTTGGGTCAAAGCGCATTTCTGCTATTCAGGCTGCTGGTTATACATCACAGAGGATATACGTTTTTCTGTTTTTCAAATGGCTTTTTTGTTTTCCAGCAAAATAATGTTAATTTTTGTCTGTTTCTGACTTTTGATTTTTGACTAGAGTTATCGAAAGGAGCCCGCGTTGAACTTGTGGAGAAATCGGATATTCAGTATGTTGCATAAAAAGTGTTCTGTCAGGACCACTGTCATCAAGTAGAACTTTATTGACAATAAAGGCAATACAGTTATGTTTGGCGGTATGGCTCTGTTCTGGAGCTCTCCCGCCAACCACGCAGCCCGCGTGGATAAGGCCGGGAGGCCAGCAGCCAAACCCCCCCAAGAGGGGTACACACAGAACAGATCCAGCAGCAAAGCAGTTAACACACATGAATGGAGCAAATGCAATTTCTTAACACATAAGGATGGAGCAATACAACTTCTTAACACATAGGAATGGAGAATGCAAATTCTTGACGCATGGGGATGGGGCTGGGGTGGTGGAGGGGATTTACGAAGCAACGTGCAGCGCTTGCATGCAGGAGGAGCAGCCGAATGAGTAGAGGGAGGCTGTTTAAGTAGACCGCCCTGTTAGTGAATGTACTGTGATAGGCGAACATCACTCAGCTGAGCCATCAGCTGATTCGGCCGGAGCGCTTGACTCTCGTGACCTGCCAGAACTACGTGATGCTCCATTAATAAATGGGGACCTTGAATTAGATTTGTGGTGAAAGCAGTCTGTTTCAAGTTGCCACCATTAATTTCTTGTCTCCAAAGAACTCTGTCCATGATCTGACTAAGAACAGCTGGATGACCGAATAAAAAGAGATGGCAGAGGAACCATCTGTCCAGGAACTCTAAGAAGTTGTCCAGGAACTCTAAGAAGGACTGGGTGACAAAATAAAAAGAGATGGCAGAACGCTGTTCATTATCTCTGACTAAGAACAGCTGGATGTCCGAATAAAAAGAGATGGCAGAACTCTGTCCAGGAACTCTACGAAATCGCCCAGGAACTCTAAGAAGAGCCGTTTGACAGAACACAAAAAGAAGACGGCAGAACTCCGTTCATTATCTCTGACTAAGAGCGGCCGGGTGACGGGCGCGGAGAGACGGCCCAGCTCTGCGCGGGATCTCTGACTAAGAACCGCGCGGCACGCTGACTTCAGAGTCCCCCCCGCTGACGATCCGCGGTGACAGAGCCTCACCTCCCACAGGAGCGCGGGGGGGTGGGGGGGGGTGGGGGGGCTCTACGCTTTCGGGCCCGGCGTGTGACAGAGCGCGGCGCCGCCGTGCGCTGCCGGCGCTAACGAAGTGTAATTAACCCGTCAGAAATTCACCTTCGCTAATGACTGCCCGCATGCCATTAGCCAGGAGGTCGGGCGCCATGGCAGAGCCGCGGAGCTCGCCCGCGCAGCTTTCACAATCACGCACGCATTAGTGGGTTATGTGATGTTATGATACCGTGAGGCGCACTCACCCCGAAACGCACACAGACCGGAAGGAATCGCACGATTAAGGAACTGATTAAAAACACTCTTAATGGGCTCGAAAGTGGTACTTTCGGCAAAAAGGCGCAGAGAACAGGTTCGCACGGGTTTTGAGGTCGTTAGCTCAATATGAGCAAGAGTCCACAGCTGTACGGTTTGCCTTGCCTTATTGAAAATTATATACACCGCAATACATTGAAAATAAAGGGACTTTTTTGAAAATACAATGAGGAATGGATTTCACAGCAGTGTATATCTTTTCAATATATAGCCACATCTGAAAGCAGCAAAAATGTGTGTATTTTCCAACCCCAGGCTACCAGTTGTGATCAGTGAGAGACATTCCTCTCCTATAATCAGAACTAGCTGCTGTAATGCTGTGTGACCTATATAGTGTGGAATCAGCACACTAGTACATAGGCATGTAGTACAATGTCAATTCCAGAGGCACAATACCAAATTATACAAAACTGGGTAGAAAAAAAGAGGTAAGAATCTATCTTGTCTTTCCCCCTCAAAAAAGACACTCAAATCCTCTAATGATTTCAGTGTATATTCAAACAGTCCAATTTCTGTTCTCCCAACCCTCTCTAATATTCACAAACATTGAATGTGCATGTATAAGGTGTCATTAATTCAGCGATCAGAGCTATTTTCTTGGCATTATGGAAAATAGATGATTACCGTGTCAGCCATGCAGTACAGTACATTGCCAACTGATCCAGCATTTACATCTGGGCACTTCACATAACTTGACCAATCAGACACCACAGCAGCAGGTGGATACCCAAGCACATACACAAACGCATCCTTATAAAACTCTCTGTCTGCCTCAACAGCAGGTGTTATAAAAAATAAATTTAAAAAATGGTGCTGGTGTCAGTGCGCGGTGAGTTTTTTTGGAAGGGACGTGGGCGCTGTGGGAGGCAAACGCCTGGTTGTCTCCGTTTCCTGTCTGGTACGGTGACAGATAGGAAGGAGGGCGGGAGGCCCATTTTGAGCGCTGATTATCAGCCTCTGTAGCCGAGCCACGCTCCCAGCCACATCCGTGATTATTAAACGCCGGTGACACAGCCAGCCACCAGCGACGGGCTAAAAGAAGGAATAGCGCACGGACGGAGGGAAGGGTGGAGGGGGGGGGCGGGTGGAGAGAGTGAGAGTGAAAGAGAAAAAGACAGCGAGAGTGAGAGAGAGAGAGGGAGGGAGAGAAAAAGGGAGGGAGAGAGAGACAGGCCTGGGAGAGAGAGAATGGGGAGACAAAGGTAAAGAGACAAGGAGAGGGGAAAACAGACGGGGAGAGAGTGAGAGAGCAAGAGAAAAAAATAGAGACAGGGCGAGACAGAGAAAAAGGAGTGAAGTAGCGAGTGACAGAAAAGAGATGGAGAGAGAAAGAAGAGGAAAAGAGAGCATATATAGAATGCCGGTGGAAAGAGGGAGCCCTGACGGGAGGTGTGGAGGTGTAGGCTACGGTAATGTTTGAAAGGTAACGGTCGTTAACGGTTCTTCTGCCGGAGGTTCCATTACACCGCTTAAGTTTCACAGCACATCACTCCCCGTGGCCAAAACGATAGCCCGGCCCTCGCATTATAAAGAGTTTGGGAGTCTACTCATGAAGTTTAATCAAGGGTTTAATCGCAAAGTTCAACTTTGAGTCTCATCGTTTACCTTGTACACACACACACAGAGCGGTCGGCCCCTAAGCCTTTTTACAGAAAGAGTGGGTAGACAAAGCAGCCCTCCTCGAAGAAAGGACAAGAGAGAGACAGAGAGAGAGAGAGAGAAAAGGATGAGGCACCGAGAGTGGATGACACGAGGGGGAGGGGGGTGACTAAGTGAGATTGAAAGACGAGAGAGGGGGGAAGAGACCGAGGCGGAGAGTGAGTGAAAGGAAGGAAGACGTTCAGGGGTACACTGACACTGAAAGAGGACCACACTCCATGGCTGCCTCCAGGCAGACGTATCCCACGGTCCCTTACGAACGTGTCCTTACTACTGCTTTCCGGTGAAGGCCGGGCCTTTGCTAGCATTTAATTATTTATTTTCAGTCATCCATAAAAGCGAAACTAGCATCGGAAATATCCTCCCGCGCTGGTTTTTATTCCCTCCGGTAATTAAAGCTGATGGGGTCAATGCTGGAACTTGCACGTTGCAGTAGCTTTGCATCATGCTGGCAACCTGATTTGAGATGAATTATTGATTTTGGAGTTTTCGTTGGTTAATAACGCAGTGTAGCTGCACTCCAGAGCTGAACTTACACAGGATGGCGACCCTGGACTTGGGCTACACTCTAGAGCTGAACTTAAACTGCATGATGACGTGGACATGGACTACACTCTAGAGCTGAACTTACACTGTATGCTGACCTGGACTTGGTCTACACTCTAGACCTGTACTCATACTGCACAATGACCTGGACTTTGGGCTACACTCTAGAGCTGAACTTACACTGCATGATGACGTGGACATGGACTACACTCTAGAGCTGAACTTACACTGTATGCTGACCTGGACTTGGTCTACACTCTAGACCTGTACTCATACTGCACAATGACCTGGACTTTGGGCTACACTCTAGAGCTGAACTTACACTGCATGATGACGTGGACATGGACTACACTCTAGAGCTGAACTTACACTGCATGATGACGTGGACATGGACTACACTCTAGAGCTGAACTTACACTGCACGATGACCTGGACTTTGGACTACACTCTAGTGCTGAACTTACACTGCACAATGGCCTAGACTTGGAATGCCCTCTTACGGCTGTACTCACACTGCACGATGGCCTAGACTTGGAATGCCCTCTTACGGCTGTACTCACACTGCACGATGGCCTAGACTTGGAATGCCCTCTTACGGCTGTACTCACACTGCACGATGACCGGGACTTGGAATGCCCTCTTACGGCTGTACTCACACTGCACGATGACCGGGACTTGGAATGCCCTCTTACGGCTGTACTCACACTGCACGATGACCGGGACTTGGAATGCCCTCTTACGGCTGTACTCACACTGCACGATGACCGGGACTTGGAATGCCCTCTCACGGCTGTACTCACACTGCACGATGACCGGGACTTGGAATGCCCTCTCACGGCTGTACTCACACTGCACGATGAGCTGGACCTGGGCCTCCCTGCGCTTGATGTTGAGCCCGTTGTACTGCGCCGTCTGGCAGCGGTAGGTGCCCGCCAGGTCCCGCGTCACGTTGTTCAGTCGCAGGCGCCCGTCCCTGGTCTCCACTGCCCAGTCGCCGGAGGGCATCGGCAGGTCCTTGTCCGCGCGGGACCAGAGGACGGGGGGGCGGGGCTTGCCGTCCACGAGGCACACGAGCTCCGCCCACGATCCCTCCCGCACCGTCACCGTTCCGCCACCGGTGGGCACCGTCAGCACCGGAGGAATGACTAGGGGAAAAAAGGGGAGGGAGGGAGGGAGGGAGGGAGGGGGCTCAATCTCTGACACTTGAATGAGTCTTTAATGAAGACGGTGGGTGGCGGCGAAGCGATGGCCTTTACCACTGGCTCCCGGCGGCGGTGACACGCACAGTCACAGCACGGCAGGCCTGCGTGAGTAATCTCTACAGTGGGAAGGAAGCGACCGGCGGTGACAGAGAGAAGAAAGAGTGAGAGGCCAGGGACAGAGGGAAAAACAGAGGAAGGAAGGGACTGGGTAAAAAAAAAAAGAAGAGTTACCTATGAAGGGATGAAAGAATGAGAGAGGAAGACAGAGAGAGAATGAGAAGGAGAGAGAGAAAGAAAGACAGACCCACCTCTTCATAGTGGGGACATACTGTAAGCAGGGAAGTGGTCTATGGAAGGGGGCAGGGTGGGGGGGTGGGGGTGTAGGGGGCAGGAGACCTCTTCCCAGAGAGGTGAGCAGAAAAATCACAGGGGCTGCCAGTCTGGTACCCCGAGGGACTATTGATCCCTACCCCCCACCCCCCCTCCCCCGGACCCCCAAATTGTATGCTGAGACATCAAAGACCTCGGATGCCCTCTCCATGGTGATAGAGACAGGAGCACAGGCTGCTCCAGCTTAATGACCCATCCTTCCCTCACAGGAGGAGTTCCAGGCGTGACCCAGAAAGAGGCCAACGCATGGACTCTCGGTGTTCTTGTTTTTCCCATGGCGCGCAGGAACTATGCCATGGGCTATGCATGGCAAATTGTGGTCACTCACTCACTCACGGACGACCTGTGAGGGACGTTTGGTGGGACGCGTGCGCAGGTGGTGCTTCGTTTAGTAGGATGCATGCTCAGGTGCATCTCCCAAAATCACCATTTCGAACGGCACGAGATTTTTAAGCACAGCTTTATTGCCTAACGTTACTTTAGCTAACCCTAACATGTTAGCGTTTCGCCTACTTTAGTTAACCTAGTTGGCGCGTACCACCGATACAGATGTATGGACACACGGAGGACAACAAATAACGTTACAGAGGTGAGGACATGCCATAGCTAGCTAGCTATATAGTTAGCCAAGTTTTACTCATGACACTTTGTACAGGTGCGCCGTGGGTCTGGACGGTTTTGTGCTTGTTTTAATTCATTTTGGTCCTTTAACAAACCCGATCAGGCACCTTTCGATTCATGCGTTTGGTTGTTTTTGTGAACGTCACTTTTGCCTTGAGCCATCAGTGGCTCGTGGTAAACAAGGCCACCGTTTGTGCCAGAGACTATGTTGCTTACACTACCGGTGTCCCATTTCTCATGGACCTTTTTCTTCTTTTAAACGCTATGAACAGTGAAAATAAGAAAAAAGCGAACAAATCAAATAAAAAATAAAAAAATAAAAAAACAAATAATGGACTGAAATAGAAAACAAATTGTTTATCTCAAGGATAAGGACCCAGCAGAAATGTCTTATTAAGCCAGGTGCACAATCCTCAGTACAACAGTACCCAGAATTCAAAAGCGGTGACCTTCACCAAGCTCCATCTGCTGAAGAACGACAAAGCCTCTTCTAAGAGAAGACATCCCAGTCCGCACTGGGAAAGAAGGCACCACGAAAGCAAGCTCCAGGATTATGTTCTATTAATGGTCAGATGTTTTTTCTCTCTCTTGCTCTTCTAAAATGGCAAGAGCCAGAGACACACGACTGCTTGTGTTGGTTTTTGCACCATCCCCTATGCAGTCGGCTAAAAATACATCCATAAATTGCGTGGATGTTTCAACCGTTTCTTTTCTACTCCATGTACTGTTCCAACAGAAATATAAAATCGTAATCAAAAAAGAAATACGAAAAGACTCACATGTTTTTATTCCTCAATGGAGAGTTTTGCAGCAGTGGGGACTGGGTTTCTTAAAGTAAAGTCATGCACAGCATGTCTCAAAATACTACTTTGTCATCGCTGGTGTACAAAATGACAGCCTTTCATTCCGGAGAACAAAGAACATTAATATCTTGATTTCCGCTCGTTCGTTTGTTTCTTTCATTCTTTTGATCACCTTTCACAAGTGAACTGCACAGACTATCAGCATGAAAAGCACGTCTACACGCTACCAACTTGCCTTTTCAGCTTCTAGTGTCTGAGGCACTATTCCCACAGCTGAGAGACGGTGGAGTGGTGTTTACAGGCTTTTCAACAGATTCGGCTGTGACTAAAGATGCAAAAGGTGGCAAATGTTCTCAGTGTAACACATGTACCTTTAGGAGAGGGGAGGGGCTTAAGGAGCCTAGTTTATGAACCGGTGGCTGCTCACAGCAGGAGTCATCTACTCACACGACGATGGCTAAAATTAATAAGGATACATAAATATTAATAAATGATACTAATAAATAATAAAGGAGCAGTGTGTGGCAGAGGAAGAGGAGAGGTGGAAAAAAAAACACATCTCCAGGAAGAAGACGGAAGAGAAGAGAGGATAAAAAGGAGGAAAGATGAGGAGGAAGAGAAGCCGCGGGTGAGTAGAGGAAGGAAGGGAAGAACATAAGATAATATATAGGAATAAAATATAAAGGTAAAGATAGAACTGCAAGAGGTGCATAGCAACATGCTCAGTGTAAAATCAACTGCGATAGAGAACTATTAACCCTTACATCTTGCTCCTACAGAGCTCACACAAACTGTCAAAAGTTGAATGTCAGAGTGCAATTTGCCGTGTTGGTGGACATGGAGGAGAAGGAGGAGGAGGAAGCAGGGTCGAGGAAGAAGAGGGGGAGGATTAGGAAGAGGCGGAAGAGGATGAGGAGGAAGCAGGGTCGTGAATGAAGATGAGGAGGAGGAAAAGGAGGAGGATGAGGAGGAGGAGGAGGAAGATGAGGAAGATGATGAAGAGGAGGAGGAGGAAGCAGAGTCAAGGAGTAAGAGGGGGAGGAGGATGAGGAGGTGGAGGAGTAAGATGAGGAAGGGGAGGAGGAGGAGGAGGGAGCAGGGTCGAGGAGGAAGAGGAGGAGCAGGAGCCCCTCACCGCTGCTCTGGGTGATGTTGACGTCGACCCGGAGCTCCGGCACGGCGCTGCCAGGGAAGCTGGCCACGCAGCTGTAGGTGGCCTGGTCGCGGAACTTCATGTCCACGATCTCCAGGCTGCTGGTGCCGGGCGCCATGTCGGGGTCGCTGCGCAGGACCAGCAGGCTGTCGGAGGGCACGACGGGCGCCGCGTTCTTGTACCAGGTGTAGTTGACCTTGTCCTGGGGCTGGGCGTCCACGTGGCACGACAGCTTGAGGTCGCGCCCGATCTGGATGGTCTCGCTGTCCTTGTTCAGGTCCGGCGTGATCTGGAAGGTCAGGTTCCTCATGGCTGTGGAGAGACCAGATACTCGTTAGAGCGTCGAAGCGGGGAGAGAGAGAGGGAATCTTCATAGGGAAATGAAAGAGTTTCGCCACAACTTCTACCCTCCTGCCATAAGAAAAACTGTTGCTCGCTCACGGCGATGTGACTGTGTGATTTGTTTGGGCAGGTCAGGAAATGTGTACATTACTGGGGTAATGCTGGGGTCATGCTGGGGTCAAGTTGGGGTCATGCTGAGGTCATGCTGGGGTCATGCTGGGGTCATGCTGGGCAGCTACTCTGAAGTAACTGTGAAGTTATATCGTAGTTTAACTGAAATAAGTCGAAATGCAGTACAAAAGAATTCTTCAGGAGTACACATGAAGTAATGAAACTGCACTGAGTACTGCAATTAAAAAAGTGAGCCCAAAACACTGCACAATATTGTAATTACAACCACAACAACTGAACTGCAGTTATTTTTTGTGAGGGAAGATCTGAGCGGGAAATCCAGGGAGGGGAGGGGGGTGCACACGGAAAAATAGAAACAGAGGAGGGAGCGCCAGCGCCCCCGTTGACAGGCCGAAAAAAGCTTTGACGGGTGCAGCTGCACCATATGGTTCGAACACGAAACTTCTCTCGCGTCTACCTGTCTCTGAAAATTGAATCGTTTCCGGCACCCGCACGTATTCGACACACCGCTGCCCGCTTAAGAGAGAAAACAGACCCGGGTTTCTCTCCGACAAAACATCCTGCTTAATTGGCTCACTTCACAGTTGGATTAATTGCAATAAACAGACAGTGTTTAAAAAAAGGTTAAAAATAACCATGGATCACTGATAAAAGGTTTATTTAAAAGCACATTATTGCAAAGACATACTTAACCTCTAAAAGTGATGTGATTATATCAGCCTCATATGTCAGAAGAGAGCAAGGACCAAGAGCACTCAAACACTCGCCCATGAACTAGCTAATTTGCTAATTTGCAAAAACACAATTTGTACAAACACATGCGCACAAAAATGCACTTCATGCACTTAGATAAAAAATGGCATGTACACATGGCATCTTTGTGCTCTCACATGAAAATAATGTCTTTTTACATGCTAAATATTGCACTGACACAGGATAACAGACACACACGAACACACACACACAAACAGGTGCATGCACACACAAACACACACGCACACGACACACACACGCACAAACCCAAACACACACACACCCCCACACTCACATGCACACACACACACACACACACACACACACGCACACTCACACACACACACCCACACACACACACGCACACTCACACACACAGACACACGCACACACGCACACACACTCACACACACCCCCACACACACACACACGCACACACACACGCACACACACGCACACTCACCTCTGACGATCAGGTTGACGGTGCGCTTGGCGGGGTTGCCCACGCTGTTGACGGCGGTGCAGTTGTAGTAGCCCGAGTCGGCGGGGGCCACGGAGCGCAGCGTCAGGGACCCCCCCCGGATTTGGGCTCGGGGGGGCATGGGCCCGGGGTAGCGGGACCAGGACACCGTGGGGGCGGGGTTGCCAGCCGTCACCTCGCAGGACAGGGTCACGTCCCTCCCCGGGTCCACCACCAGCGTCTCGTTAACGGACAGCCGCAGGGCGGGCGGGGCTAAGAGCGGGACACGGGCTGAGTGTCAGTCACATGACCTTCAGCCTTCCATTGGAGAGACAAGCTGTTTAACTCACATCTCCATTAGGCATCTATTTACAAGGTGTAACATACATCACTTTTAGTAATCTGTTGCAGAGACAAGCTGTGTTTAACTCACATCTTATTTAGGTATCTATTCACATGAATCTCAAACTGTGTGTAATACACATCACCTTTAGGTATGCACTATATAGAGACACAAACTGTGTCTAATGTAAATCACCTTTAGGTATGTACTATATAGAGACATACAGTATGTGTGTACATCATCTTTAGTCATCTATTGCAGAGAATTAACTAAATATCTATTTACATAGATAGACAAGCGGTATTTAACTTGCATCATATTTACTTATGAACTGGAGAGACTAACACGTTCTAACACGTTCTTTAGCCATCTATTTACATTGAGACACAGACTGTGTACAATTTACATCACCTTTAGTTACCTGTAACATGAAGAGCCAAACTTACATCATCTTACTATTTATATGCAGAGACTGTGTGTTACATCAAATGATGTAGGTATCTATTACACCGAGAGCCAGCCTGTGTGTACATTACATCTTCCTTCTTTATCTGTCTATTAAGGGACAGCAGGGACATCATCCTGTAATGGTCTTTTGAATCATTTATTAGTCATTAACTGAAACGATAAAGCTATTACCACAGAAAAGGAGGGCAATTTTCACAAGATTGCGATCATTCATTGCATATCAAGGTAAGTGCCCTGCTTCGGCTAAATCTGTCTCATTTTATACTGAAAGATAAACAGTGTCACTCACATCATTATTTAAAACTGCTAATTACGTGAAATTGAAAATGAAAATATGAAATTAACGTATATTATTGTATCCGAATACCGGCACGCTTTCCTCCTCTGACACCTGTCTCTAATAGAGTGGCAAATCTGTCACAAACACCTGGCTTCAGAATCTCCCTGCACCGAAACGCCTTCCCTCCTTCCCCGTCACTCTCATCCTATCGAATGAATCATCTCGGACACGCTGCGTATCGACTGGGGGGGGGGGGAGGCAGGCGGGGCGAGTGATTGACCAGCTGCCTCATGGACTGACCTAACGGCAAAAAAAGGTGGGGGGGGGGTTCTTTGGTGGATGGAGAGATGCGTCCTGACGTGACCTGTGGGGCGTGTGAACACCCCCCCCTCCCCCGATAGAGCCCGAACAGGCGTGAGCCTTCCTGTCCTCTAATCTACTATGAGGGAAGTGAATGAAAACAGGGGATAAATACCCACAATACACCTGGATGGTCTTTCCAATTCAATACGTCCAGGCAACAGCAGCAGACCCCCACGCCCCCCCCCACCCCCTATCCACCCTCCGTCAGCACCCCCACTGCCCCACCCCAGCTTTTACACTCTGATCACTCACTCAGGACGAGATCAGGATAATCCCATCTCAGCGCCCAAAAATAGGAATCGATTCATTAAACTCCGTCACACAGGACCTTCTAATCTCCAGTTCATCAGAATTCAATCTAGTTGATGCATGCGGCTGCATGCCACGCCCCCACCAGCAAGAACCACTCCCCCCCCCTCCCAACCCCAATCCCATTCTCCCAACCACAGGGTCACCTCAGTGACGGCTTACGGTATTTCCAACAAGTTTTACTCCAGGACCGGTGCCAGAACCAGAGAACGGGTACCGGGTCCAGGTCCTTAACCCAAATAATTTGAGTTCACATTGCTGCCACACATCCTAGTCTGTTTAGTCTGACTACTGTGAGACTGCTATCAGACCATAAGATGATCACGGGGAGCTGTGAACGGACCGAGGCGGTTAAAAGGACGACTCTGCTCCCCCCCAAAAATTTTCATCAGGAGTAAATGATTCTGACCCCTGAATGCTGCATCCACTTTAGGAAAGATAATGTCTGAATTAATGCAGAATCGTCCCTCTTTGACTGCCCCCTGTCTACGGCAGTCCCCCCGTTTCCGGGACGTGTCCTTCCCGCCATTATCGAAGGGGGGGGGGGGCGACAGCCGCGACTTTAAGTGCTGGCGCCTGATGACACGCGAATCAGGGAGCCAAACGAAGCTTCTGCTCCTGCCCTTAAAAGGCTCTCCTACCATTACTATGACAGCCGGGCAGGATTCTTGTTTTTCTTTTTTTTTAAAAAAAAGGTTCTCCAGAAAGGAAAAAAACTGTCGACCCTCTCCGGCAGGAACTGCCACATGAGTTGCTGCTACTGCAGCTCGAGGCCCTGTAATGCTACCAGTATCTTATTTGTACAACAAATAAAAGTGATTGCAGTAAACAGGAAAGGGAGACAGAGAGCGAGAGAGAGAGAGAGAGACGGAGAGAGAGAGTTGGAGAGAGAGAGAGAGAGAGAGAGAGAGAGAGAGAAAGAGTTATTGCTTCAATTTCCTCCGGTGTGGACAGCGGAAGCAGCATCGGGCTGCGGGTGTCCTAAAATAATGGGACTGATGTGTACCGCGGAGCTTTAGTGAGCCGGGGAGCAAATGGAAGTATCTGCCGAGTAATCTCAGGGTTAACAGATCAGACCTGCAGACCAGCAGAATGAGATCTGCTCTTCTCCTTCTGCACCGACTACTCTGCACTCGGGCCTTCCGATGACAATCTTTCTGGTTCCCAGACGGTTCCCTCATGCTGCACTAGCGACAGAACATCAAAGCCCAACGTGGTTTTGAAAATCACGCTCATGTCACGTCGCACGATATCGCGATTGCTATTCTGCTGCACGCTCTCATAATCACATTATAGCATTAGCAGACGCTAGGTGACACAGTGCATAGGTTTCATGATGTGCGAAGCACTGAGTGACGTAAGGTCTTCACGGGAAACACTTAATGCCACACGGCTGGCCAAAACATTGAGAAAATCAAAATGTATTATAAAGCTTGTCAACATTGAGGAATCCTGTTTAGGACTCAAGCTGTTTCTAAACCGTTCAGGGACGTTTTGTATTTATGAGCCACTCCGTTCGCTAGCCTAACAGAGAACAAACCATATCTGCAGTAACAGTCATGTTTTCAGAGAGGATTATCGCATCAGGCAGAGTAAGAGAGTAATTAATACAAAGCAACACAAGACATGACAACAGCATAATTTAAGTCATTTATCATCAACGGTTTATATCTATATCTGTCCTCAGGAAAGCCAACTTAAATAATTTAGTCATGGAGAGACAACAAGACAATAAAACAGTCTGTGATACAGCATCTGGCGGCTGAACAAATATAATTATATATTTATTTCTTTATTTATGTATAAAATAAACGTATTGGCTGGCGGGGGTTTGTGTTTCTTTAAAGGAACTCACAGTTATCATCTTTTAACATTCAAAATTGCTGGACCAATCTCGATTACGTTTGATAATATTTGCCACCTGAAAGATTCCTTAATCAACCACATTTTGGGGAGCAGTAGCTTGAAGTCGTGGGATTTAACATGGGCCATCTTCAGAATATCTTCCACATACTTCCGACAGAGCAGTTGTCAGCGTTCAAGATTCCGTCAGGGTGGGGGGGTCAGGGTTAGGCCAGGCCTTCTGGCTTTGGCCCCTTTCACACATTCCTCTCTTTCCGCTGAGGGGGGCGCCCCGACGTTTAAAATAAAGTCTGCAAAGGGGTCGTGAAACGGGGGATCTTCATCTTTTTGAGTTAGGGGCTTTAACCAAGAAACAGCTGGGCCACAATCAATCAGGGGGATATTGATTCACGTCAGTTACTAACGCCTGACTTCTGCTCGCCGGAGGGCTGAATGCCAGCCTGTAGAAGCAGGGAGATTTTAGGACAGTGATTTATTTATTTTACTTTTTTTTGTCATATGTGTCGTCAGTAGAAGCACTTTGGTGGCTAATGAGAGCTGTTCCAGCGAGCAGGTAATGCGCAAGGCCCGACAGGAAAGTCCCACAGGGCTCAGAAGATTAAGAACGCCTCAACTTCCATTACAACCCCCCCCCAACCCCCCGTCATGGGGTGAGAAGACAGACCCGTCCCCAGAGACTCCGGGGAGCGACCAGCAGCGACACCGCGGGCGGGACATCGTCTGGGGGAACCCAAGCTCGCCCAATTAGGGGTCCAGCCAATTAACGGCGGCTAATCGTTTGTGAGAAACAACCATAGGGCAGGGGCGCAGATCGGCGGGTGGAAAACTGCGCGTTTAGACGGCCTCCTTAACTACTGAACCAGGCCATTAACCGATGAGTACGCTCACCGGTCACGTTACGACGGGTTCGTGACGGGCAGGGTTAGCCGAGACGTAACGTCTTATCGACAAGGTTGCGAGACTACGCGTAGTCACGCAATCAGACGCTCCCTTTCATTTCCGCCACTTAGAATTCGAATTGCCTTATTAAAATTGCATTAAAATGATCAATGATATCTTTCTTCATTTTTTTTTATTTTTTTTTTTAATATGGCCATTGGTTCAGAACCAGGCATCAGTATTAATAGTTTAAGCAATACCTGAAATAACCAAACAAATACTTTCACTGGATTTGTTTCCGAGGAGAAAGTAAAAGTAAAATCCCTTCAGTAATTTCCGTTGCCGGTGGTGGATTGTAAAGCTGAAATTCCTTTGTTCAGTAAAGCTCCTCTGCTGGTTTATCGGTGGATTTGACAGACAGAGCCGGTACACACAAAACAACCTGCAATACCAGGCGAGGATTACGATTAAAAAAATAATAAAAATAAAAATCAATATCTCTTGTCATCTGTGTCTGGATCATATTCAACGGCTTGACCTACTTTGAAGAACATAATCAGATGGTTATGCAGGATGCTGCAAAGGGGCAGGATGAAATACATCACAAAGACGAATCAGGGGAGACGGGCAGCGCAAGTTCATCCTTTACGTTCTTAAGATGCGCACTTAAGCCGAACGCACACACGTAAAGACTCTGTAAAATCGTGAGCGCGAGCACTCGAGCGAACGCGACTCACATCGCAAGCAGGGTGGGGGAGCCGATTCAGAGCTTGGCACTTGAAACGGTGAAGCGGCCATCGCACAGCCAAATATATATACATATATATTTTTTATTTTTTTTCTGCAGATGCACAGAACACTGAAAAATATCATGTGACGACAGCGGAGGAAAGAGAACACAGTCAACGGTTGTACGCATAAGTGCGGCCTAGCCCGGTCACATGAGGTAGCAATGGGTTGAGTATTGTGTTTATCATCATCAGAGTGCATCCCTTTTAAGAAGAAGTAGCCGAAGGACCAAATGAAGGATTCTTTTTTTTTTTCTTTTTTTACTCAAAAGAATACTGAAGCTTTGAAATCAGGAAACTGCAGAGTTCCACCTCCGGCACTGGAGCCCAACAGATATTAATTATTAATGCTTAATGTTGACTTTTAATTTTTCTATTCTGTTATTCCAAAACTTAGATAGCAAAATGTTCTTTTGTTAAAATCAACTCTGATATAGAGGACATCGAACTCTAATAGAGTACATGTGGTCTGAATAGGACTACAAATTCTGTTGAGGTTGATTTTGTACACATTGTGAATTTTGCTATGTACCAAAAGTTATTTCCATGATGTGGATGCAGACTAACTATCTTACAGCACATAGTGCCAAACACTATCAAAAAAGACCTATGGGGGAAAAAAAAACAATAGAGACCCAAATGAAATGTAGAATGTGGGGATAGCTTGGGCATACTCTGAGGAAGTCAAAAAAAATAAAAAAACATCACCAGACAAGCTCTTACGTGGAACCCGTGAGGAAAAATAAACAGAGGAACGCAGAGGAACACCTGGAGAAGGTCAGAGAGGCAGAGGCAACGGAAACAGGGCATTCTGGGAAGGAGCTGGAGTCACTGACCCAAAACCAGGAGATGGAAAATCCAGGTTCAGAAAGTAAAAGCCCTCCCCAGTATTTTGTTCCAATCTGGAGCTGCTAATTGGCACAATTCTTCGGCCAGGAGGTAGAAACTATAATTAGTGAAATCAGCTGGCTGAGTTCATGGTAGTGTTGGAAGAAACACATGGCAGGACTTTTTTTTTTACTTTCTGACCCCATTTTTTTTTACTTTCCACTTCCAAAACAGAGAGCACTGGAGGTCTCGTCGTGGGTGACAGATGCTCCTGGTATGAGCCAAACGGGCTCGAGTAAGTACTGCAACTCTACAACATGCGCCAGGTCACCCGATTCCTCTTCCAAGACACCCGGCCATTTCTTTCCCCTTATCATTACATTACAGGCATTTAGCAGACGCTCTTATCCAGAGCGACTTACACAACTTTTTACACAGCGTTTACATTGCATCCATTTATACAGCCGGATATGTACTGAAGCAAGGCAGGCTACGTGCCTTGCTCCAGGGTACAACGGCAGTGTTTATACCTGGGAATCAAACCTGTAACCGTTAGGTTACAAGACCAGCTCCTTACCCATTGTACTACACCGCCGTCCAAATTATAGCGACAGCTGTTTTATGGGCATATTAAACAAGCCTCTGTGTTCTGTTCCTGCCACAGCACCACAATATTCCTCATCTCAGGTTTCCGCCTGCCTGTCGTTTCCATCGCATCCTGTCTGCCTCGTTCTCCCGCTTTCCCCCGTACGCTTCGCTCACCAGTCCCACAAGAAACGCCAGCGGTTTCACAGAAAACAAGCGTCTTTTGTGTTATAGCACATTATGTTATTGAGTGGCAGTTTTTTTATTTTTTTCTCCATGGGCTGTTGGCAGCGGCTCAGTCAATGAAAACAGCTTGATATCCACCAGTGGCCCAGCCGAAGGAGCTCGATAGCACGATTACTGACACTCGAAGAACCCCGACAGACAATAAGATCTGAGGTGGTAAGCCACGGAATGATTTTTCGAATCCACGCGGCCAGCCTCCAGGATTTCGAGCGTCGGGGGCCAAGAGCTCACGGCGAAATCGGCACGGCACGGGAACCCGCGGGAGGGGGGGAAGAGCACGGAGTCGGGGGGCCGAACTCGAAATGCGCGCGCCGGGGCATCGGCGGTGCGGCGATTTACTCTCTCGGGGGCGCTAAAGAAATCCGACCAGCTCATCCCCCGAAGACGGACCGGACGGGCCTCTGGCACTGCGCCGCGCACATCAGCCTGAGAGGCTCACGCTGGGGACCGGGCCCCACACAGCCGCCGGAGCTCGTTAAAGACGCTGGAGCTCGAACTAGCCAATCAGGGATTGCGATGCCCGGGCACGACATGCGGTCCCCTGATTGGCTGGCCGATCAGGGACTGCGATGCCCGGGCACGGTGCGGCTGTATCCAGCGGGGCGGCCTGCGGTCTGCAGCCGTGCTACAGGACGACGGGGAGCCCAGCCACACAAACAGCCCACCCCCCCCCTTTTCAAGGCCCTTGTGATGACCCCATTACTCGTAAAAACCCCAGGTTCATCCTTCAACCGCCCCCTCCCTGAGGGTATCTGGACGCGCAGAGGACACCCGAAAGAGCGCTCTCATCTCAGTGAGGTTCCACCGGCCCAGACGGACCATCTTACCAGCGTGCTGTGCCCCTGCCATAGAGCCCGGTCACATCGAATGCATGTAACAGCAGCCTGCACTGATGGTATGCATGTAATACCAGGACTTATGGATCAGGAGTGTAATAGGAGTGGGTCTTCAGCTCTTACCATCTCTCTCTCTCTCTCTGTCTATCATTCTTCTCTCTCTCTCTCTCTCTCTCGCTTGGTTTTCATTTCTTACCCTTTCCTGCTCTCTGTCACTCTCTCACTCTGTCCTTCTTTCTCTCCCACTCTCCCACTCTTTCTCTTTTTCCCTCACACTCGCTCTCTCTCTCTCTCTCTGCTCCAAATGTCATTCTCATCCCACGGACACTCAAAAATATTTCAGCTGAAGGGCCATTACGGTTCTCCATCAAACCCATTATCGAACATTAGAGGGGAAAAAAATCGTGCATTTAAAGGATCTGATAGTATTTTGTCGCTTACAGGTACATACTATGATTTAGCTGCAAGCAATAATTCAGCAGGATGCTATGTAAAAACTGGAATAATGCAAGGCATACCCATTTTTTAACGGCAACAGCCC
This sequence comes from Anguilla rostrata, assembly GCF_018555375.3. Lineage (NCBI taxonomy): Eukaryota > Metazoa > Chordata > Actinopteri > Anguilliformes > Anguillidae > Anguilla > Anguilla rostrata. Next base: position 6,882,912 of record NC_057933.1, on the reverse strand, counting down.
TACATGCAAAGGAGAATAATAAAAACACATTTATATAGCACCTGCGAGGTCACAGCTCTCCGTGATCTAAAAGTAGCCCGCAGTTTTGTGTTCACTTCAACTTCAAAATGCTTTAGCGTTACTTAGCAACACCCTGAAGTGAGAAGAAGACTCGTGAAATGCATTTAACGCCACCAGTGACTGGCACCCTATATATTTTTTTAACCTTTGACCTTCGAGCATTCGCCTGTTCGCTGGCTCTGGTCAGCTGATGCGCTCAGCGCAGGTCCTCCAAAATGACTGGGTAACACTGGGTACAGGCTTACGTCTCCACCTCTAAGTGCTAATATACCCCGAGTCCATTTCTTTTTTTCACCAAAAAACAAATCAGTATTTCATTTCTTCCACCCAGTCTACTTTTGTCACTGCATCTTTTCTCTTGTTTACCTGGCGTATGCTTTCATTCAAAGCAACTTGGGAAAACCTATTTGCCTTGTTGCGTCCTCTCTCTCTCTCTCCCTCTCTCTCTCTCTCTCTCTCACTCTCTTTCTTTCTCTCCCTCTGTCTCTCAAAGGCACAAGCTTTGTGTGGGGGGGGGGGGTAGTTTTCTCAAGGACATATCCATAGTATCCCCGTTGCTACCGTTTCGCTTCCTTAGATCTGGGCCCGTTCCTTGTCCTCCTCTCTCTCAGCTTCACACCGACTCTCACAAATCTGGGAAGACGCCATTTTGCTGCCAGAGAAACATTCACGCCTTTCCCTTCTCAAACTCCTCCAGTTTCGCATGAACAAAAGCCGCTCTGAAAGAGGTCACATCAATCTTGCTTTATGCTAATTTCAAGGATGCAACTGCTACACGAAGGGAAAAGCAAGCCGCGGAGCTCTTTTTGTATAAAGGCACTTTCCTTTTTTCTCGTTTTATTTTTTTTTTGTCCTAAGAAAATGCTCTCGTCCCTGCCTCTCACACTCAGCCCCTTCGCTCAAGTAATGATCAGTCTTAAGACCACCACCACCACCACCACCACCACCCACAGCCTTTCTCCACCACAAAAGCCACAAATCCTCCGTCTCCATTATTTACTTCTAATTGACTTCTCTCTCCATTAATGAAATATGCATGTAGGTGACCTTTGACCATTACAGAGCAGACAAAAGAGCTAAAGTCTTACATTTATCTCAATCCAAGCCATTAATCATAATCTTTCACAAGCTTTCGGAAAAACACTTTTTTCCACCCCCCCCACATACAATAGATTAATAGGTAAATCCGACAAAGCGGTGCTCTTTCATGATATTTCAGAGAGACCAATACAAGAGTGAAAAGCGGTGTGGATGCGCATTTATTTACGGCGAAAGTCCTTGCGTGTTCACAGACCGGTTCTGCGCTGTCAGAGGTATCAACAGTCAGACGTAAACCGATACAGGGAAAATAAGAGAAACAAGGACAGCTAAACTGGAATAGGCAAGCCAGGGCGCTGTCACAGGAAAATAACAAGACAGACACAGGAGGGCGGGGACACAGTTGGCAGAGTCAGTCAGAGGCAGAGATAGATGGATAGAGACAGCGGGAGTGGGAGAGAGAGAGAGACAGTGTGTGTGTGTGTGTGTGTGTGTGTGTGCGTGCGTGTGTGTGTGTGTGTGCGTGTGTGTGTGTGCGTGCAGTGTGTGAGTGTGTGTGTGTGTGTGATGCGGTAGTGCAGTTGTGTGCGTCGTTGTGTGTGCTGTTGTGTGTGACGGTGCGTGCGTGTGTGTGTGACGTGGTGGTAGTGTGTGTGTATTTGAAAGTGGGGGGGAGGGTTGTAACGCAGCAGTATTGCTCTGACTCACAGGTGGTAGTGGTGAGCAGAAAGGTGACGGAGCTGTCAGGGATGTCGCACACTTTTCGCACGGATACTTCACACGTGTAGTTGGCAAAGTCCTGCGGCCTCAAGTTCTTCAGCTTCAGAACCTTCGTCTCCCCCTGAAGGAAGAAGAAACGCCCGTTAGTCTGACAGACCACGTAAAACAGACACATACACACACACACACACACACTCAAGCCTTCTAAAGACTGATGGCAGTGTAAATAAATGGGTTGCATGTGTAAAAAGGATAATACAGGTGT
>NC_057933.1:6758329-6875829 GCF_018555375.3 Anguilla rostrata | reverse complement strand
GTGTATTTGAGAGGGATTACATCACCGGTTTTGGCAGGGAAGGGCAGTGGAAGGGGGGGTCGGGCAGGGGGGGGGGACTCATTGCGTTCGGCGAGCTGGGGGACTCCACGCGCTCAGCCCCCGGCCCTCTGCACGCGAGCAGCTGGAAGCGTGCAAGCGGGGGGACGACCTGAACCGAAAATAACCACTTTTTTTTTTTTAAAAACAACAAAACAAAAAAACCAACACGACTCATAATCAAGAGCCATTCACGCGTCTCCCTCGTTACTGCCCGTATGAATAATGCATTGTTGTGTTTATTGGATCAGTTTCGGGCCCCTTGGCATCCATACCCCACCCCCCCACCCCACCCCACCCCCCCAGACACACGCGCCACCACGTCGTGCTGGAGGCAGCGATACGGAACACGCACACGCACGCGCTGTCCTGGGCGCAGAGGATGACGGGACGCCTCTTCGCGGGGCGCGCCGCCCGGCTGATCTCCGGCTTAATTAGCCAATGACAGGCAGAGGTGCGCAGGAAATCCATCTGATAGCACAGCTCACTGTGACCTTTGATCTCTCTAATCCCCGACGGAGGAAGCCTGATTTTCAAATCCGCTTTGATTTCCGATAAACAAGCATGTCTCTAATAGCTTAGGGGGGGGGTGGGGGGTGGGGGGGAGGGGGTGTGACTGCTGAGGCAGGACGGAATGGGACGGGGGCGGGGGCGAAAGGGAAGGGAACGCACAGAACGGGACAGGGAGGGGTGAGGGAGGCAATGCTATAGGCCGTGCTGAAGGCTCAAGCCATGATACGCAATTCTGGTCTTCCTGAAACTCATCCGCACACACAGAGCTGCCTCTAGACACAGGGGGTTCCCAAACTCTGGGTCGTGACCCTACGTGGGGTCACCTGAACATTTTGGGGAAGAAAAGTTAATTTTAAAAAAAAAACATTTATTTTTTTGGCTATTTAAAATAAGTGAAGTTAGGCTACTACATGTCAAACGTCACAATAAGCAAACTATAATAAATCAATGAGGCACGAGAGGTCATGGTATATCACCAATACAGCTAAGGCTAAACGGTGTTGTTAGACACGAGGCGTCCTTGTGGGTGGGGTGCTGGGGTCGAGTAAATTTGTTAACATTCATTTGGGGTCACATCAGAAATAAGTTTTGGAGCCCCTGCTATAACACAATTTTTATTTTTATTTTTTACGAGGTAAGCTATACTTCACCCACTTTAGATTAAAATTCAACAGCAAAACCATCCCTGCAGACAGATCCCTGCTGTGTCAAGGTTCAATGTATTTGACCCAGTTCTGGTACTGTTCCTACACGAGCAGGGTTTTTCTTGTCTGTTGCATCACTTTAGTTCCGTCAAAGCACTGCTGCTAGTCCGGTCTTCAGCCTCCAGAAATATGGACGTGTAACCGTTTTTCGTGTCCTTGTATCCAAAATTCGTTACCATGGCGCTAGCCAATTGGGAAGTCAGTGGTACACTTACTTCCTACATTCAAGTCATCATCATCACCCCTGGAAGCAAGCGTCAAGTCACCAACATCTGCCCGTCGTGCAACCCCTTTCCTCAGTGGCCACACAGCCAGAACCCTCCCTTTAATTCCCCCTCACTGGCACCCCCGGTGGTGAAACGAGCAAACTGTAATCGTCAGAATTTCAGAATCTCTCTGTCGCTTCCGATATGGACTAAAAGCATGTTTGCTGCAGCCTCTTATAGATAATTGTTGGTAACAATGAATACGGTGGTGTGATGAATAGATAATGGATGATGTGGCTTTATATGAATGCTAATTCAATGTTGTGAAGCACAATGCTGATTTACTCTGTTACTGGATGTGACGTACCTATAGTACATCCCTCTTAGCTATGCTAATGTATTGTGCATTTTAATGGTGGGCCATTATGAGCTTGCTAGCTGTTGTCTCTGGATTAAAGCAACTGCCAAAACAAGCTGAACTAAAAATACAAAATAATAATAATAATAATAATAATAATGAAGTGTGTTTATCCGTGTGTGTAGGACCGTGCAATGTAATAATATTAATAATAATAATAATATTGTGCGCATAATATTGTGAGCATTTGTCCGTGTGTGTGTGTGTGTGTAGGACAGTTCACTGTAAGGATACACTTATACTGAAGCCCAAGGGGTTCTGTGTCCTCTGCATTCGAGACAGAGAGAGGATCCAGCTGGCCAGGCCTCAAACCTGGAGCTGCAACAGAGCTACAGACTGTGCAACCATGCAGCCCCAGATCAGCGTGTGTGTGTGAGAGAGAGAGAGTGTGTGTGTGCATGTGTGTGCGCGTGTGTGTGTGAGAGAGAGAGAGTGTGTGTGCATGTGTGTGTGCGCGTGTGTGTGAGAGAAAGAGAGAGAGTGTGTGTGCGTGAGTGTGTCTGTGCTAGAGACAGTGCCACCCTGCAGCCCCAGATCAGCGTGTGTGTGCGAGAGAGAAAGTGTGTGTGTGAGAGAGAGAAAGTGTGTGTGTGAGAGAGAGAGTGTGTGTGTGTGAGAGAGAAAGTGTGTGTATGTGAGAGAAAGAGTGTGTGTGTGCGAGAGAGAGAGTGTGTGTATGTGAGAGAAAGAGTGTGTGTGTGTGTGAGAGAAAGTGTGTGTATGTGAGAGAGAGAGTGTGTGTGTGCATGTGTGTGCGCGTGTGTGTGTGAGAGAGAGTGTGTGTGCATGTGAGTGTGCATGTGTGAGAGAAGAGAGAGTGTGTGTGCGTGAGTGTGTCTGTGCTAGAGACAGTGCCACCGCAGCCCAGATCAGCGTGTGTGGAGAGAGAAAGTGTGTGAGAGAGAGTTGTGTGTGCGAGAGAGAAGTGTGTGTATGTGAGAGAAAGAGTGTGTGTGTGCGAGAGAGAAAGTGTGTGTATGTGAGAGAAAGAGTGTGTGTGTGCGAGAGAGAAAGTGTGTGTATGTGAGAGAAAGAGTGTGTGTGTGTGTGAGAGAGAGTGTGTGTGCACATGCATATGTGTGGTTAATTGTTGTTGATAAAAAGCTAAACTAGAGAAGGACTAAGAGGACACAGAGAGAGGTAGAGTGAGGGAGACAGTGAGTTAGCGTAGTGGAAGGGGGAGGAGAGAGAGAGGGAGAGAGAGAGAGACACAGAGATAAGGAAGAAAGGTGCGTATGTCACCAACACCACCGCTACCAAGCCTCGGGATTTACTGCAGAGGCCTTTTCTCTCTCTACAACTTTGGAGCAGGTCATTAATCTGGAGGGAAGCAAATTGATTACGTTCAGGCAGAAGCGGGAAAAGATGGAGCCGCATCCCAGCTCACGCCAAGGAGACTCGGAAACGGAGGCGAGCCTGTCCGCTTCTACTGATCTGTGCAAGGACTGAGCGTGTTTGGGTGTGTGTGTGTGTGTGTGTGTGTGAGAGTGTGTGTTTGTATATGTGTGTGAGTGTGTGTGTGTGTGCACGCGCGTGCATGTTTGTGTGTGTGTGAGTAATAGCTAATAGCTCTGCCAGGCTTATGCGCAGTTAAATATATAAATATACTCAGTCTGTTCTTTTGATCCATCCAGAGCCTCATCAATAATTTAAAAATCCACACTGCTGTACACTGAGCAAAGAACACTCAACAGCCCTACATTCCAAAATAATGAGGACATGGGGAGAGTTTAATATGCAAAGCAAAGTTTTATTTATGTGTTTATTTCTTTTTAAATCATCAATATTTTTTTCCCCTTCATTTGATTTTGTGTTTTGTGTTTTTTTTTTTCCCCCCCCGCTTTAATGCCACAGATTTGGAGGCTGGTGAAGAAGAGTCAGCGATGGAGGAGAGAAGTCGGAAAGCAAAGAGAGCCCGGACAGCACTGACCTTCACGCCTCGATCAGGACCGACCAGAGCACGCACCACAGACACCAGCCCGGCAGATGACCTCAGAACCGACCGCATCGCAGCTGACACGCTGACCGCACGGCCCACCCAGGCACAGACTGGGTCAAAGCCAACAGACCGACCCGACAGGTCAGTTACTCCAGGACTGGCTGGTCTTGGCTGAGTTTCCCTCCGAGTTTCCCTACTGAAAGATTCCATTTTAAACCAGCCTAAGCTGGTCAAGCTGGGTTAAGCTGTGTTAACAGCACTTTTACATGAAGCTGGTCAACCAGCCGTTCACCAGCTATATAGTCTATATCGTCAGCTAATAAATTTACCGCCAGCATACTCTACTAGTTTAACCAGCTTTGTCCAGCTAGAGACCAGCTGTGACCCTAAAAGTGTCAAAAACACGGCTTATACCATTTTAAACCAGGCAAAAATCCCAGGTGGTCTCACCTAGAGTTTTCATCAAGGTGACCACTGACATTTGATCTGTCCCACCTTGTTCCGTGTGAAAATAGATGAAACACAGCAAATCTGGCGATCACATCATTCCACATCACTTTCTACGATATCACACTACATTACAATTTTATAACCACTATTGGTCATATCACTCACTGTATATAGCATACACTAAGCATATTGGTAATTCTTAAACATGCGTATTTACTGGGAAAACAGACCAGAATGTTTCAAATAGCTACTTTTTGTCAATATATCAACACGCAGACCATTTTGACTGTCTTCTTTGCAGTGCTGCTCTGTGTCGAAGAATGAGCAGCACCTCAGCGTGCATCGAGCCTGTTTGTCAATAGAAGGCAGCGATTTGAAAACATCCTGGTGAGTGTTGTCCGTTTAAACTGCATTTTCTCGGGATACAGCACCCAGGACTTCTCAGTGGCTTTGAAAGGGGAGGCCCCCGGGCCCTGCTGCAGGGAGTACACAGCCCACCCCCCCCCCCCCCCACCCCCCAGTCTGAAACCATGACAACTCCATCCATGCCTCCTCTGCCTCACCATGACAACCCATCAGACGCCAAGTGTACGCTGCGCTTCGGGCAGGTGCGCTATGTACTGTGTAAGGAAGGGGAATCCAGTCACTCTGACATCACCAGGCCCGCAGCTGTGACCCGCACTGTCACATACTGTAGAGTGCTTGGCCACGATTGCGTTCAGGAAACATCCAGCTGAATAAACAACTAGGTACAATGTTAAATGAACAGGTATGATGGTAAATGATTAGGTTCCATGTTAAATGGATAGGCACAATTCAGGTATACTAAATCACTGTCTCCCTCAGTACAGATTCAACACAGCACACCATCCCAAAGCTCCATCTACATCTGTGTGTGTGTGCATATGTATGTGTGTGTGGGTGTGTGTGTGTGCGTGTGTATGTGTGTGTGGGTGTGTTTGTGTGTGTGTGTGTGTATGTGTGTGTGGGTGTGTGTGTGCGTGTGTGTACGTGTGTGTGCGTGTGTGTGTATGTGTGTGTATGTGTGCGTGTGTGCGTGTGTGTACGTGTGTGTGCGTGTGTGTGTATGTGTGTGTATGTGTTTGTGAGTGTTCTGTTTGTGTATTGTTTGTGTATTGTTTTCATTTGTGTCTGAATGTAACAGAGTGAGAATCGAACAGAATGGGACATTATATTATAAAATATAGCATAATATAATATAACATTATCTAACATTTACAGCAACAGTCAAAACAGGAACCGGTTCAGGTTGCTGAATAAAAGCTGCCATCCTCGCCCAGCACAGTGTGCCTTTTAGCTCCCGGTCCCAGAGTCCCTTTAGCAAATGGCTAGCGCCTCCCCTGCGCCGTGTATTTAAATGATGCCTGTAGGCTAGCGAGCGGCATAATCAATTTCGCACAGCTCCACAGGCCTCTTATGTGAGTGATGTCCAATGGGACTCCCCCCTGGGGCCGACCTCAGAGGTCAGGGGGTCAGGGCGTCAGGGCCAGAAGCCGTCCCGCGGGGATGATGTCACGGGCAGGCCTCCGCACGCCGCGCAGGCAGCATCGCTGCCCCCGCGGTCACCAAACGTCCTGTCCTCCCCCCGCCTAATTAGGCCCATGCTGCTAAGCGCGGTTCCTTCCCGCGGCGTTTCCTAACGAGGTCTTTAGTCTACGAGCGCTAACCTGTCGCCGCGGAGAGCGGAGCGTTACCGTGCCGACAGCCTTTAATTAAAAACGCCACCGCCACCGCCGCCGCCGCGTCCGCATTTCCCCCTCCCCCCCGTCCCGGAACCTAGGAGACCGGGGGGCCCTTCCCCGGGCTCCGCCCACCTGACCGCTGGTTCCCGCCATTCGGCCTAGCAGGAAGCCCTGAAACCGAAAACCGCAGCGACGTTGCCATGGGAGCCTGACCTCAGACGACGCCTCCTCTTCTTCTTCTTCTTCCCGCTCCTTTCCTGTTTTTTTTTTTTTTAACTTTTTCTCTCATTAAAAAAATAAGTGGCACCGGGCACACACACACACACACGCGCACACACGCACACACACACACACACCCCCACACACACACACTCGGAAAGCGCGATCCGATAAGCGAAGGGACAGCTCCCGCTTTAATTGGCTGCGGAGAATAATTGCTGCAGTTAAGCGCTTTTAATGCTGCGGGGAGAATCCGCCGGGCCGGCCATTAGTCACACACGGGCTCATATTGACTCGCCCGAGAGTCTTTAAACAATCAGTAATGGACCCGCGCCCGCACTTCCTGGATTGAGAAGACGAGCGGCCGCGCATCCTTTACCGTCAAAGTAACGGAGGAGTAACCCGGAACTCCCTTACGCTGCACTGCGGGTAAAAAAAAAAAGAGAAGAAGAAAAAAATAAAATAAATCAACCATAGCGGGCTACAGGATTTCTGCTCCGGGAGCAGTCGGTGTACCCCGAAAACACACAGCCGTGTTGGGGTGGGAGCGCCCACAATTATCTGCCACACTGGCCACACCCAAAAAAATGAGGGAGGGAGTGTGGTAAGGTAAACCTCCATCCACTGAGCTTTGAATTGATCATGATGCCGTCAGCAGTCACATGATCAATAAGAATTCCACATCTAGAATCCACTCTAGACCTTTTGTTAGCTTTCTTGCGCATGAACTGATGATGCAAGGGACACACAGCTAACCAGGAAACAGCTGAGCAGCCGACTGTCCAACTACGTCTGCTCCACTAAATATAAAAAGAGCTGTAATCCCTACAAGGCTCATCATGATATAGATGTAAATAACCACTAATTAAAGATGACATTCTGCACTTTAACCTCACATTTCAAATCCATTTCACCGGAGTACAGAGCCAAGACAACAACAACAACAACAACAACAACAAATGCGTCACTGCCTCAGTACATTCGCATTGAACTGTACACGACCGTGACATCATCTCCCTCTCATTAGGAGAGCAAATGAGGACTTCGCTCATCAGCCGTGTCCTGGAGCGATGACCTCAGCCCGGGTCTCACTCGCGCGCGCTGCAGAATGAGTCAGCTCTCGCAGCGAAGCGAACGGGGAGCGTGACCCCATCACAGCGCCGGCTACATGATCACAGCAGCTGGGCGTAGGATCGCAGCGGCTCCTAAACTGCGGGGTCGAGACCCACCGGTGGTTCCCGAGGGGATTGTTTACTTGAGGAAAACTAAAGTTGGTCTCCATAGTTACGGACCAGGCGATTTAAATTCTGATGCATTGAAGTATGTGCAGTACAGTGCGCACACACACACACGCACACACACACACACACACACACATACACACACAGCTGGTCTGGTGAAACAGAAATTAAAAAACATTTTAATTATACATTTGAACATGTTTAGCTACATCTTAATTAAGCGTGGGTGGGAGAGAGCGAGCTGCTCGTTAAATGGGTCCCGGGCACAGAAACTCTGGAGCCACAGCCCTATCACAGGCCTGCGGTGAGGAGTCTGCCACACACTGCCACACACTGCAAGTCGAAAACGTTAGGCTGACTCCCTGCAGTACGGTACGCGCTCCCTCAGGCCGAACTCCATGAAGCGTTCAGCCGCAGGGTGTGTGAATCACACCACGCGTGGGGCGAGGGGGGGGGGGGCGGGTAGAGGCGCCGTTCCTCTGCAGGGTCTCCCAAACTTCCCCCGTATGAATGTACAGCGTAAGAATCCGAAGCCAGCAGGGCAGCTCCCACTCCGACCCCCACGCAAACCCGGGTGTGTTTAAACCTTGTGTACAAACACTGTGTTACCTCTCGCTCTCTTTCTCTCTCCCCCTCTCTCTCACACTCACTCACTCTCCCTCCCCTCTATCTTTTTCTCTGTCTCTCACTGTCACACTCTCCCACCTCCTCTCTCTCCCTCTCTCTCTCACTCTCTGCCTGTGGTGGTTGTTTGGTTGTTTTCTTGTTGTTACTTTGTCTGTTCTTTTGTTTTGAAGTACAGTAATTTCTGTGTTTGAACAATGTCCCAATAAAAGGGGTTTTTTAATTTCATATCACTCCCCCTTTCTCTCTCTCTCTCCGTCTCTCTCTCTCTCTCTCTCTCTCTCTCTCACTCCCTCTCTCTCTCTCTCTCCCCCCTCTTTCTCTCTCTCTCTCTCCTCCCCTCTCCCTCTCTCCCTCCCTCCTCTCTCTCTCTCTCAGTCTCAGTCTGAGATAAGACTTTAAAGATGAGTGATCGCTCGCGGGACACGGAGCCGTTTCTTGGCGCGTCGGGCCCCACCCTCCCCCCCCCCCCCCTGCAGCCCCAGGCCGTATTTTAAAGCGCCACGCCCACTTTGAGAGGTTCCGCCGCGCTTTTGTGACGGTTACCGCGTGCTTTTATTTTTTTATTTTTTGTGCTATTGATTTGCGCCCGGCTTCTCCAGCAAAAGTGCTGAGCAGGCCGGCAAACGTTAACGCAATTCAGGGCTGTCCTTGCAGCGGCTGATTATGATTTTTTTCATTTGGTTTATCGATTTATTTATTTATTTTATTTTATTTATTCATCTACCTCCGGTCCCGGTATAGAGGAGAACTCCCCCCCCCCCCCAGTATTTTACTCTTTCTCCATCCCTAGTTCCTCCTGCACCTTGGAGGCCTTGGGGGTCCTGTCGGATCTCATCACTCTGTTACCTGGCCTGACTCCACCTTCCTCGCAGGCCACAAATTAAAAATGAGGATGGGCGGGCGGGGGATGGGGAGGGGTGCCAGAGGTGGGGGGGGGGGGTAGGGCGAGTAAGACAACCGCCGTCACCAAGCGCTTCTGGCCCCCGGTGTAAGATGTAAATCAAGAGTCACTGGAGGAAGACACCAACCCAAAAATGTCAAAGCCATTAAAAATCATCAGGGCTTTAGGCCACATCTCAGGTTGAAATAAACCAAAGAAGTGTGCCCTATACACACCACCCCGTTCTCCTGTGAGAGTTTGATGACCTTCCTAAGAGACCAGAGAGAGCGCCTTCTCGCCATATTTCAGGGAGAAGGACGATGTGAGCAAACACATTACTTTATAGCCAATTAACCCTTTTTTTTTTTTTTAAAGCGCAGGTCTCTGCCCGGAACGTGGTTGTGTAAAGCCAGCTTTGGTGTGAGCGCGCTGCCAAGACCCGGAGCAGTGCAGGCTGGGATAATGAGGAGGGCAAGAGAGGAAATAAGAAGGTAAGAAACGAAAGGTAACCAAAAGGTCAAGTGTTCTTTCAGTTCCACCCTGCACCCGTGTGCAATGTAACCTTTGTGTGAGTGAGAGAGAGTGTGTGTCCGTGTGTATGGGTGTGTGTGTGTGTGTGTGTGTGTGTGTGTGTGTGAGTGTGTGTCCATGCGTGTGCGAGTGCATGTGTGTGCGTGTGTGAGTGTGTGTGGTGGGGGGGGGGGCAGGGTGGGCAAGAAATTACAGACTGTATTTCAGATAAGCTCCGCAAAACAGTGAGCACAAGTGGGCAGATCGTATCTTGTCTAGACCGAGGCTAAGTGCTAAGTGCTATTCTTCTTCATTTTCTCCTTTCTAACAGAGGAGAAGCGTTCCACGCCCGCCATCGAGCCCACGGAAGCGTGCGCCCGACTCGTTTTTCCGGCGGTACCCCAGCCCCCCTCCCACCCTCGTGCCCTCCCCACCCTGAGCCCTGTCTCGGGGATGGGGCCAGTGGCCGTAGAGACGCGATCAGGGGGCTCGTCTGGGACGCCATGGCGCTCCGTTATGCAGCTGCATTAATCAGACCCCCGTCAGACGCGCTAACGCCGCCGCCGCCGCCGTCCCGTGGGGCACGGAGACACAGCGCCGCGCGTCTGCGTTAGCGGCAGACGAGTCGCGACAGAGGCGCGATGCAGTTGTTATGTGAGACCCCCGGGGGGGGGGGGGTGTGGGAAGGGGGTGTGGTTGTGGGAGAAAGGGGGGGGGGTGGGACTGCTTATTCTCTGCTTTTTTTTGTCGGTGCACAGAGGATGTACCATCAGCCAGGAGTTTAAACAGGGGGGCCGTAACACTCTCTATCTGAGCACCAGAGAACAGAGCCTGGCGCGTCCTGAGGAACCAGGAGCACCGATGTACATGAAAATACACACACACATGCACACAAACACACACACACACACACACACACAAGCAGGCATGCACAAACGCATGCACACACATGCAGAGACACACACGCAGGCACACACACACACCCACACGCGCACATGCATACACATGCACATACACACACATACATATTGCAGACACACAAAAACACACAGCCACACTGTCTCTCACTCTCTCTGTATCTCTCTCCCTCTGTCTCTCTCTTTCATACTCACACGCACACACACACACACACACACACATGCACACGCAGACACACACACACACGCACACACAACTCAACAAACATGCACGCACAAATGAACATACGGATGGGTGTGGGGGAAGATCAGTCATCCATGTTTGGTGGGGGCCTGTAGAAAAGCCCCTGCCTGGATACTTAATCAGAATTTAAAAGCGTTTTAACATATCTTCCCTCCAGCCCTACCCGCTGTTCATTGTTTAATTAGGACATTACTTTTTAATGTTTCCTTAATTAGACTGCAAAGATGTCATAACAGTGGCTGCCTCTGATTTCATAACAGGACAGAAATTGCAGAAAGTCTATGTCATTGAAAGGACACAAGCTCGGATTGAGCTCATCCTGTTTTTCGTTTTTTTTTCGAAAGAAGATACGCATTGAATAATTTCAGCGAGAGAATCTAACATTCGTTTTGAGAAGGTGACGTTCAGATCAATTTACTGCGTCGATTCCCGCATAATTTCATACATATTTAAGGACACAATCCACATATGCATCCGGCATACACATAACCAGCTTTTATTGTTTTCTTGTTCTATGGTTTTATCCCCGTTGATGTGCAGATAGGGAGACTCGAGACTCGAGATTCTGGCAGCAAAAAAAGCGGAGTTTTCTGGTGTTGTTGACTCGGGTGTGTGTTTTTTTTGTTTTTTTGGAGTCCTCTGTTTTGAGCTTCCCACAATGCAACCTTTCGCTGGCAGGTGAAATAAATCCGGCGCCCGCGAAGTCGGAGCCGTCCGGGGCCTGGGCTCGGAGTGACGTTAAAAACAATCGGGCCGCACTTAAAAAGTCAAGCTGGACCTCGGAGCCGCACGGATCCGTGGGAAAAAAACGCCATTTTTCATTGCCGGGCCGGGTGACAGCGAGAGCGAGGGCAGAAATAGAAAATCCGCGCCGTAAGTGTTCCCGCGCCCCTGTCTCCTCCTCCTCCTCCTCGCCCTCCTCCTCCTCCGCGTGATTTACCGCTCGCTCGCCCCTCCCGGTGCGCCGCGATAAAAAACGCCGAACGTTTTCCTGGCTCTTCTCGAGCTCAAAAAACAAAAAACAAAAAAAAAGAAGAAGAAAAAAAAAAACTTTTTAGATAACGATTCCGGAGTGCCAAACTCGCGGAAAGACGGGAGGCCGCAGCCCCCCCCCCCACCCCAAAAAACGTTTGGCCTCCCCTGTCTCTCCCCGATGGAGGTGACCCCCCGAGAAACCGGCGGAGAGCACCTCCACGGGGCGCGTTCAAATTTTGCGAGACGAACGCACCTCATGTGTGCCCCTTCGTCTGTTTAGATGCATGGCACTCTGGCGGTGAGGCTTTCTGATGTCACGGGCCGTCGGTCCCGTCCCAGAGCAGGGAGGGGGGGGTTCACTGTGAGGGGGGGGCCGTGTACCACTTCCCCTGGATGGAGGGGCGGAAAGGCAAAACTATGTCCGGCGTCGTGCAGAAGAGGTGTGCAGGGAAAAGCTGTTATGGCTGAGGCCACATTCAGCTACGCACGGTAAAACACGACAACCAACGACGCAACACCAGATCAAAAAACAATGCCTGCTGCTAGAATATAAACAAATCCAATGGTGAATCTATTATTTCTAACCATATCAGTTCAAATCCACATTTATATCCACATAAATATGTATTTATTTGTATATTTATTTATCTATCTATCTGCAGGAAACAATGTAATGCTGATTTAAAAAAAGACAATCCCTTTCACAATATCTCTAATCCAGATTGAAACGAACAGGATCATTTGATGAATTAAATTTCTGCTTGGATTTCTTTTTTTCAAAATGACTACATTTTTTTTTTCATTAGTTCAATAACGCGGCCCAGCATGATGAACTGAACACAATAATACTCCAGCAATGTCCAGCTTAGCGTGATGTTACATTTTGATGAATTTTCTAATAATCTGTAAAGGCTCAGAAAATTGGGAGTCCACAGGGGGATTTTAGGCTGTATAATCTGATACAATGGTCCGGTGTGTTCATTAAATACACCGAAATTGTTTATGTCCAGCGAGTGCGACATCGGACTATTGCTTTAACACTGGAAAAAAGAATCTAGAAAACATTGAGCCACAAATACTCATTATATCCGACGATGGTTGGCGATAATTTGTTTTACAAAGTTCACAATGTTTTTTACTTTATTTTATAAAGGTCACAGTTTCATTGTTCCAGTTATGTGGTCATATCTGATTACCTGTAAGGAACACAAGCGATCGGTAACATCGATGTGATCGCATTAGTATAGATCAGAGATAGTGCTTCAATGTCCGTTATTTAGTGAAGTGCAGGGACATACGGGTTGCCAGGTTTAGGCACACCCTGCTAAAGCACTGGGATTTTAGTTTGGTGACGCAGACCCACAGCCTGATGTCGAAATGCTGACAGCGCCAGTGTCAAGAGTGGGCAGAAGCACCGGGGGGGTGGGGGGAGGTGGGGGGTGGGGTACACAGCTGGCCAAACAGCCACCCAGGGAGGATTCACCATCCAGCCCCATTCAGTCAGCACAGTTCCCCGTCAAATCTCACAAGAGCCTGTTCTTTCCACTGGCTGTGCACAAAATCTCCTCCTCTGACATCATCGTTACATTTACATTACGTTACAATTATTTGGCAGGTGCTTTTATCCAAAGTGACGTACAATAAGTGCATACCGAAGGACATTGGACCAGCTACAAAACACAGGCCCGGTAAGGTACAATACTCATTTTGTAACAGGCACTCATAGCCATGAACACAGTAAGTCCAGTTAACACAGTGAACATTACTCTCTGAACCTAACCTTCAGTATGCTAAGTCAAGCTAGGAGGCATGACAAGCTACAGCATCAAGATAATGACACAAAGTATAATATAAGTGCCGGATGGATCATCACGCGGGTGGCCCCTCCTCTCCACCCCAAATTCCTCAATCCACCAATAGCGTGCAGTCTGCGCAGACTCGTGGATAAGGGAAAGGCAGCTGGGGCGAGCAGGGCGTGCCCCAGAGGGGGAAATCGCACACGACCGCAGACACAGAGGCGTCATCGGCCGGTAAACACGACACGGCCTCCTAAATTTAGACCAAATTGAGCGGTACACGTCACGCCAGCGCGCGGCGGTTGTGTTTTTGGCTGGACCGCAACAGCAGGGGCCAGCCCTACAAACGCGAATGTCCGTGACTGAGTGACTGAGTGACTGAGTGAGTGATGAAGTTACACCATTGGTCAGCCCAATTATGAAGTTACACCATTGGTCGGCCGAGTTGTGAAGTTACACCATTGGTCGACCGGCCCAGCCACATGCTAGGTTTTGACCTGGTCTTGTCTTCCATAGCGGCTGAGTCGGGCTGCGGTCCACTGGCCCTGCTGACGCAGTTCAGTGAAACAGAGGAGAGGAACTCTGCGTGAGCGGCAGGGTCAGTCAGTCAGCCGAAACGGCACTTAGACCCCTCTGTGCAGTGTCACACGGGGGTAGGCGGGGTCAGGTGGGGGTTGTGTTGGGGTTAGAGCAGCCCCTGATGGTGGGAGAAAAGCAGATTAAACAGAAGGAGGAAAGTGCACACTCAGCGCGGACGGCTAATTAAGACGCTCACGACATGACTTATCTCACCGTCAGAGCCTGTTTCTCAGGGCCCACGCCTGGCCTGTCATTGGACAATCAATACGGATCAATGTGCGGAGGAGGGCACCCCGTGTGTGTGTGTGTGTGTGTGTGTGTGTGTGAGGTGTGTGTGTGTGCGTGTGTGTGTGCGTGTGTCTGTCTGTGTGTTTGTGCGTGTGTGTGTCTGTGTATATGTACGTGTGCATGTGCATGTGTCTATCTGTGAGTGTGTGTGTGTGTGTGTGTGTATCTGTGTATATGACCATGTGCGTGCGCATGTGTCTATCTGTGTGTGTGTGTGTGTGTGTATGTGAGTATGTGAGTGCATGTGTGTGTAGGAGGTGGGTAAGGTGCATGCTGGGGGTCCGCTCTCTAACCCCTGAAAGTGAGTGACGAAGTGTAGCAGCGGGAGCGCTGGGAGTCGCATTAACATGCAGGATTTATAGTTCCACCGGGCCGGGAAACAAGCCCTCCAGCATCAATACCGGATCCCCTATTACCACACACGTCTTAAAGAGGCAATTTGGAGGGATTTGTAACCACCCAGAGGCGTCCAGTCAGAAAGGTGTAGTCAAGCGTGTTTCTGCAGAGACAACACAAGGGGAAAGTCATTCCTCCTCATCTTATCAGCAAGAGAATTAGCAGTACCCCTGTACCGTTCAGTCGGAAATCGCCACGGCAACGGCCGACCGTCACGCGGCAACGTTCCTCAGCCAGCGACCGGGCGTTGCTCTGGAATTTAGCGCACCAGCGCGGACGCACCGGCGCGGACACACCAGCGTGGACGCTTATGCGTTAAGCGCTGCAGCTGTTGTTTGTTTTCTTCCATCTTTCCCGCCCATGGGGTGCGGAGCAGGAAGGCCAGTGTCCTTGGTCTTCCTCTGTCTGCCCCCCGCCCCAACCCATCAGAGATCATTTATGAACAATCAGATGGAGTGTAAATACACACCGGCGTCTGATTTCCCGTGGAGATGGAATTACGGGTTTCGCTTCTCATGAAGGCAGATGCCGGTATGAGTCAGCCGAAGCAGGAGCATCACCTCTGGCTGAAGTCCTTTCGGAAGAAAGACGAGGCCCAGGAAACCAAGCTCGAAACCCCCCCCCACCACTCAATAACGCCCCCCCAACCCCCCCGCCCACCCCCGACGTGCATCGATAATTCCCCACATCCCTCGTTATCCACCATACTACTGAGTGCACTCTGATGCAAGCTGGTGCTACAGTCTTAAAGAGTGTACTCTCACCTGCCACACACTGTACTACCAGTACCAAAGCAAAGATTGAATAATGGTAAGTGTACTGAAATGATACAGCACAGTGGGTAAGGAACTGGGCTTGTAACCGAAAGGTCGCAGGTTCGATTCCCGGGTAGAAACACTGCCGTTGTACCCTTGAGCAAGGTACTTAACCGAAATTGCTTCAGTATATATCCAGCTGTATAAATGAATACAATGTAAAAATGCTATGTAAAAGCTGTGTAAGTCGCTCTGGATAAGAGCGTCTGCTAAATGCCTCTAATGTAATGTAATGTAATGATACTGCCAAAATTCTAAAACTGCAGTTATTTTATTATGTAACATATGTAACATTTAAGTAAGTAAATAAGTGCTATTTGATTTATAAAGCACAGCAACTGGTGACCAAAAGTGCTGAAAAAAATATATGAATATGATGAATATGAATTATATATACATATACATATAGACACACAATGGACAAAATGAACAAAAAGAAAAGACAATCTAAAAGAACTTTTTAATGATTTTAAAAGATTAAACATTAGGAAATGCTAGGGCAAAGAGGTGTGTTTTTCATCATGATTTAAAAAGGGAAAGCAGATAATTTTAGATGTTTAGTTGTAAAATACTTTCGTTTGAGGTGAGAGGACTAATTATTTGAGAATTATTTGTGAATAATAAGCACCAATTATGGAATTCAAGAAATTATTTATGACTGCCATAAATGCTGGTGTGATGTGATGTATTAAACCTGAATTACAGGACGGATACTATAGAAACGGGGAACAAAAGTGCTATGCTTGGAATGGACTGAAGGTTGAAACCTAAATTTAAGGATAGGGCATGCAAAGGTTGGGGAAAAAAGGTAAGGGACCAAGAGGGAAGCAAGGGGCTTATGGGTAAGAATTCAGATCAGAACATTCATAAAGAATGGTATTCAGCTTAGTATTTCAGTATTCAAGTATGGGTTCCTCCTGGGGCAGTACATAGACTGTGCCTGCAACATGTTTCCTTCTAATGTATTTGCAATAACAAGTGAAATACAAGTTGGGGGAAACAAAAAAAAAACAACGGGACGCTGAAAATACACTATGCAGAGTCTTTCACATTTACAATTTCACAATTCGACACACACCTGAAGCGTGCCTACAGGAAGAACATGATAACAAGTTCGGCACTACCTACAGCGCGAACAAGAACGGCAAGCGTCGGGGAGGTAGAGGGAGACACACGCGAAACGCGATGTTTTAAAAAACACCATACACAAAAAAAAAAATTTCTGGAGCATAGCTCCTCTTCTTCATAGGTCATGGGAAGCGGCATCGCAGGGATAACTAAATCACCATAAATATAAATGAACAATTTGTCTCTTCTCACTTCTCAAGTGCATACTCCACACACACAAATTCTTCGCTGATTTGTCTGAATGTCACTCGAAGAGAGTTTGTCCTCTGGCAATCCGATTCTTTTATAAATCAAGCGGCAATCGCGAGCACATCAAGGCTTCACCTCCCCCCCCAACCCCGCCACCCCCACCCCCCCCTCCACTGCCTCACTTTCACCCAGCGGCTGCAAAGAGCTCTGAGCCACACCCAACTCCCCAGACCAGCCCCCCTCCACACCCCCCTCTCTCTCTCTCTCTCTCTCTCTCTCTCTCTCTCTCTCTCTTACCATCTCACTGTCCAAGAGGGAAACCACTCAGAGAACTGACACAAGAAAAAAAAGGCGAACGATGGTAAGGAACACATTATTCCCGCTGAAACAGACCCCACACCACGAGCCTGTCCACTGTCCTCCCCGTTAAAGCACACACAAAGGCCGGGCAGAAATTAATAATTCATATTCTCAGCGGGTTCCGTCTTCCAGAGAGCCTAGCATGCTGTACGTAATATCCTATCTATTTCTTATATTTACTGAAGCAGTCCGTGTTACTGCAGTTTTACAGTGAGTGCCTTGACTGATGATAAATTAATAGCACACAAAATGCCTGACCCAGGTGTCGAACCTACAACCTTCTGGTAAAAACAAGAATAATAAATTCCTTGCTCAGTACCAAAGTCATTCCTGAGGTGAATGACACCTTGACACTTAACCCTTTAGGTCACAAGATGACAAATGCGTGATTAGAATGTTCTAAACTGAACATTCTAATGCCAATTTGCCAATTTGACTGAATCACTATTGATAATTTTAGAACAATATAACACTTTTGAATTTTGAAAAACATCCAAAAAAGTGTTCAAAGGGTTAATAGGCCCCCTGTACCTTTGAAGGTGAACAGCACTAAGTGAACCATTATGACAATGGCAATGACAATGATGACAATGACGATTATTATTATTATTATTATTATTATTATTATTATTATTATTAACAGCATTACCACAATAATATAATCACCTTAAAAACACCAGTCGCAGAAGGTTCTGGAAGATGGGCACATCGGCACGTGCTCTGGCACTCACACACGCAGCTGAAGGAACACGCTGCGGAATGCAGGGGCGAAAGGGGGTCCCAGTTCCCGCGGTAACGGCCAGGGTGCGCCCGGCAGCCAAAGCGAAGCCCAAGCCGCCGCCGCCGCCGCCACCGCCGCCTCCTCAGTCCATTTTTACCGCCAACAAAGCTGCGGTGATTTACAGGCCCTGTGGGCCCCGCTCTGAATCTCTGAGCGCCGGATGCCCAGGCTCTGGCAGCCACAGCGGCGGAGAACTCTTTGCCATTCCGCTAGCACGCCGCGCAAAACGCTAGCCAAAAAGATCGGCCGTTTCACCCCCCCTCCCCCCCCCCCCCACCGCCCCGTACTCGGGAAGTGTGGGAACTGGACAAAAAAAATCTACAATTCGGCTGCTTGAGTGACAGAAGGAGCGCCGCCGGAGCGAGAAGCGTGTTCCCGCTAAGCTAGCGTGCGCGCGAGACGAGCGGGTCGGATTCGGCGCTCAGACGGGCCGCGAGCAGACGGCCCGCACGACACGGAAGGACCCGTTCAGAGCGCTCTGTGTGGCTATCTCACCGCTCAGCAAGGGCAGGACAGGAGCAGAGGCTGGGGAGCACAGCACAGGGGGTCCAGTGCAGCACAGCACAGCACAGTAACCCGCAAGTTCTGTAACCAATGAAAACCTGTTTCAGAGCTGGGACTAGAAGAGGGGGCTATATCGCCGTTAGCTGTACACTAACTTAGGATAACGCATGCATAGAAACACACAAAACAACACACACACAGACACATGCACACACACACACACACACACACAGATACATACATGAACATACAAACACAACACCTGAACACACACACGCGCACACACACACAGATACATACAAACACAACACCTGAACACACACACACACACACAGTGAGAGAGATCTCCAGTTAGTCAGCACCACGGACAGCAACACACTAATCTCCACAGCCATACAACCCTAATACTCTTTCCTATACACGCATTACAGATTACCAATCATGTGTATATGTGAGTGTGCGATCTGTAATCTGTGATGCATGGATAGGCCAGAGTATTCACACACACACACACACACGCACACACAGATACATACAGGAACATACAAAAACACCGCCTGTACACACACTCATACACACACATGCACACACGCGCACACACACACACACAGATACATACACGAACATACAAAAACACCGCCTGTACACACACTCATACACACACATGCACACACGCACACACACACACACACACACACGCACACACACACTTTATCAAGCCCTTTTTAAGAGACAGTATATAATGTGGATCTGGGTCACACAGAGACATACAGTGAGAAAGAGGGGTATTTCTGAAAGCTCCACTGTGACACCATCAGTCACCTGAGACTGCTCAGCCTCAGCTTCCAGGGACACCGTAAGACTGAGAAGGTCCTATCCTCCAATTACTCCAGTGACAGAGAGGGAGAGACAGAGAGAGAGAGAGAGAGAGAGAGAGAGAGAGAGAGAGAAGAGCACCACACTGTCACTGTCAGTGCCCCTACATACTGCCACAGTGAGGCAAAGTATCTTACTGTTCTGCACCAAACTTGCACGCTGACCCTTAGTGTCATTGTTTTTTTTTTTTTTAGAATGTCACGGTGAATTTACCAGGGAGCATATTAAAAAAAAACTGACCCTTGCCCTGGAAGGATAGTAAGTAAACCTTTATTTGACTAGGAAGTCACCTTTAGATTAAAACCTCTTTTACAAGGAATACTCACTGACATATATGCAGTAGCAGGTGGCTGTTTGTTGTCAGGAGAATTGGTGTCATATTTTAGCAAGTCCTCATCACTGTCCTCAGGCTTTTTATTATTATTGTTTTTAACATTTGTATCGAAAAAAGGGTGTGCATTTCAGCAACTTTCATTTTATTTAATAAAGCTATCAGCTATCGACTGAGAAAAAAATTTAGCGTCTGCGCACAGCCAGGGTAAACTGCAAAATTTAACGGAAACCCTGCACGTGGTAGTTGTGAGTAATATACTGTTTTCAGCCTAGAATGTCTCGAAGTTAATGTTCAGTGAGGTGCTGAATATGTTGCACAGTGCTGTTTATGCATAAACAGAGTTCATGCATAGATCTGTCTGAATTTACCCGCACGGGGGAAAGGAGGCGCTTTTGATCCGATCGCATCTCTGACAGGCTCTAGCACACAGGTCCCACCATTTTAGGGAGTCTGAGGAAAAACACAGCCTCTCACGTGAGACCGACTGGAATTAAGGCGCTAGGCTAATCAAAGACGGTCAATGGAAACCAATCATCACGCAACGCTGCCAGCGTTAGCCGAGCGATTGGCATACTTGATGACAAACGCCTCCATGGGGCGGAAACCGCAGGACGTTTCAGGCTGGGACAGAGAGAGAAAAAGAGAGAGAGAGATGAGAGAAAAAGAGAAAGGGAGAGAGAGAATGGTGGACCTCTGTATGTGTGAGACCTGTGTGTATATGAGTGTAAGAGTGTGTCGCTGTAGATACTGTATACATGCATGCACATATACAGGTTGTGTGTGGGTGTGCGTATGTGTGTGTGTCTGTGCATACGTGTGCATCCTTATGTATGGCAAACGACAGGCTTGCCATCGCCAAAGGAAGCCCTTTTTCAATAGGGCTGGGCGACACCACCGCCAACTACGCGTCACGCTACTACTACTCTTAGCGTCGAGCCACCCGCCATCCCCATGACTGTGCTTCACCTACCCAGCGTCCGATGCCACCTCCGACAGGCCTCTCCATCGCGTCTCTCCCACTGAGAGCGCAGCGGAGTCTGGAAGTGATGAGGCAAGCGAAACGCTTCGGACGCAGTGATGCAATACCGCAATAACGGAGCCTGAGCTTGACCATTAACACCCCCCCCCTCCTCCCCCCCACGACCTCCCCGTCCCCCGTCCCCCCGTCCCCAGTTCCCCCTCGAGCAGGAACTGCAGACATCTTTCAGGGCAGGGAACCTCATTCGTTATTCAGGGACAGGAAATGCAGATGGAGAACGTGCCGGAAAAAAAAGCCGCAGTGGAGCCATTGACTGAAGGCACCATTGGCCACGCTGCTGATAGATTGCTTGCCGATGCAACTTTACTCTACGCGCTACGGTGGGGGGAAGAAAAAGTGGAAATTTAATTTAAAACTAAAAAAAAAACACAGCCCTCGGGACCAATCGTTGACATTACAGATCATTTTCTGCGGCCTGGTGCCTTTTTTTTGGGGTGGGGTGGGGGGGGGGGGTGGGGGGGTGTGGGTTTCTTTTTTTACCGCGTTATGGGTGACTAACGCTTCAGGGATGTGATTTATGTGGGTGATTCACTTCCTATTTCCGCGGAGTGTACTGTGACTCAGTAATGATAAATGTCAACAGGGGAGAGAAGGCTTTTACCTGAGTCAGGTGTCTGGTTGCGATGGCGACCGCGCAATAGCAACCAAACCTTTGCTTTATATATTTATTTTTTATTTTATTTTTTGTTCTCATTTTTATGACATCCTCTGCTTTCAACCGCCATGCTCAGAAACCACCACCCCCAACCCCACCACACAGACACACACGCCCCTCTCATACCTCAGGGGGAAAGGGAAAGGGGGGGGGGGTTGGTTCTCTTTCCCTCCTCCAGCGCCTCCTGTCTGAGCTCGGGCATAACGTCGATCG
Organism: Anguilla rostrata; assembly: GCF_018555375.3. Lineage (NCBI taxonomy): Eukaryota > Metazoa > Chordata > Actinopteri > Anguilliformes > Anguillidae > Anguilla > Anguilla rostrata. The sequence goes on along the minus strand of NC_057933.1, from coordinate 6,854,273 downwards.
CCACTGCGCTTTCCTCCGGGTTTGGTCAGACCGCCATTTTCAGAAGAGCACGTTTCCGTTTAAAATTCAGCTCCACGAATGCAAACAGCGCCATAATGGAGTAAAAAAGAAAACACACAAACGGGTTCACACCGATTGCGATCCATTCTCTGCGAGTCCCAGGCCTGCATCATCCGTCTGGCCGAGCAGCAAACGGTCAGCGCATTCAGAATATTCCTCATTGCGCCAGAGTCATTACTGTATGGCACGCGTGTCAGGGTCAGTCCTGGAGGGCCGCAGCGTCCGCTGGTTTCCAGTGCGTTTCAGCAGAAGGGATTCATTTAAGTCATCGATTGGCTAAAGCGTCCACACACCTTATTCTCAAGGCCCTAATTGGCTGCAGATTGAAAGGAAAACACAAATGCATGCAGACACTGCCGCCCTCCAGAGTTTGACACCCCTGCTCTATGCAAATTATTTAGGCCATGGTCAGGGGACTGCCTATTTATTTATTTATTTACTTATATAACCATTATTTAAGCAGGGTAGTCACAGTAAGACTGACATTACTTTTGTAAGTGAGCCCTTGGAGCCTAAATGTCTTTGGTTAGCTTCTGGGGAAGACAAGACCCAAACCCTCTGTGGCTCTTTTACACCCATGAGGGATGTGATATAAATGTCACTCTGGCTGTTAGTCACTGAATGAGTCACTGGGTCCGGTGTAAGAGAGAACCGTAAACAGCACTGCTCAGATCAGGCTCATCAGTGTTAACTCCTTTAACCCTTTTACTGTTTGAAGAGTAGGTTTCTTTTATGGTATTTTTTTTTTTTTTTTGCAGAATTATGTGTTCTAGAACTCCATGGCGTTCAGTTGCCAGTAGCGATTGTTACATCAGCGTTAGAATGTTCAGTTGAGAACATTCCCACCACATATTTGTCATTTCAAAGGGGAGCGCTATGCACATACCAAGCAGTAAGGCACAGTGGTAATTGGGCAGCAGGGACCATCACAGTCTCCGTCGATGCTCAGTAAGTAGGGATGATAGAGGGAGCGTTGTGTGCTTTCACCAGAAGAGAAAAAGAATGGCAGTAGCCTCCAAGACGTTCGTTCAGTTGTTCTTCATTGTTTTTTTTTAACCTTTTTTCTTCCAAGTTCGGAATCAAATATACGCACAAACAGTCATATGTCAGCACCCATTCCTGCACCCTCCGCTAATGATTCCCCTGGCGCACGTGATGCCCACCGGCACTGCTTTTCACAAGCCAGCTCTGCACAGACGTCGGAGGAAGCCGCTCTGAGCGAGGCTCAACAGGCAGAGCAAATCGACCAGCAGGGGTCGCTAGTGAGCAATGAAGTCACGTTATCCTGGCTGACTGACCCACCCACTCCTGAGCGACGCTACAGCCAGTTACACACGGACCTGAGGGGCTGCCAGCTACAGTCCACCGGACACCAGGACACAGAGCGCATACAGGCCTTAACACTGCGCCTTAACAAGATGAGCCACACACTAGCCTCGCCGGGGTAAAACCAAACAGTGGCATTCCCTCTGCCGGAGAAGCGTATTGGTCTCGGCTGCACCAGCTGGTGGAGAGCGCACGCACACCTGGGGCGTGTTAACTGATCAGCCCAGGTGCTTAAAGGAACTCTTTCTCTCCACAGTTCAGGGCCAAGCTCGAGGGCACACACTGAGAGAGAGTCTTGAGTAGTGTTTCATTTTGTTTTGTTTGTCCGAGCACTACAAGGCAGAGAAAGTAATCCACTGCTGAAAAGCAGGAGGAGCTGGTTCGCTGGGCCAGCTATGAGCGGGGCACTGAAAAGTTGCCTCTCAGCTGTGCTTTCCTTCGACTTTGTTATTTCAGTTTGTTGTTTTAGTTAATATTTTTTTTCCGGAACCCATGAGGGGGGAGAGCGAAGGTGTTTACGTTTATTTCATTTCGTTCTCTCTCTCTCTCTCCATGCGACAACCAACGGGGTTTCCCAGAACTGCCGCATCTCTCCGAACTGCCGCTGGCGTGTGACACGGATGTCACAGAGTTCTCACCTGTGCCAGAAGGCCAGGGGAGGGAAGGGGTCTTCCTGCGTGAGGCTCAGACAGTCTGCTTCTCCAGCCCCGGGGTCGCTGCCTGCTACACGGGTCTTCCGTGAGCCGCCACGAGCCCAGCGGGACGCCCAGGAAACCAGGCCCCGAACACGACGCCTGTGAGTCATCTGTGTTACCCGCACACTCTCATCAGGTCAGCGGCTTACCCACAATGCAACGGAGCTTCGGTTTCGCAACCGACTCTGTAACCCCCCAGCGGATTGCGCAATCCACTAAGAGTTCCATACGCGCCGTGTTCCAGGGATCAGAAAATAGGGACAGGAAGTTGGCCTCATCACTTTTTTCCACCAATCACCGAGGTATCAATTGGTAACAACAAATAGAACCATGTCAACAGAAAGTAATGGACACCTAGGGCCTGTATCACGAAGCAGGATTATGGGGTTAGCTGGGTAACTGCACTGAGTAAAACCCGGAACAGCTCTTTTTACTTCAGTCCATGGTCCAGATTTGGGAGGGCTCTCAGTTCTACTCAGTGCAGTCATCCAGCTAACTCAGTAATCCTGCTTTGTGATACAGGCTCCTAGTTACTAAACTCCTAAATCATAAAAAAACGTAAGACCAGAAAGTATCCACCAATCACAGTCAGGATTGTTATGTTTCTTAAAACCAACTTAAGCTGTTTAGGTGGAGATCCTCTCTGGATCGCATCTCCTATGTCACAAATCCCTGCAGTTGCAGTTCTGGAATTTACACATTGCAGAGCTGCAACAAAATCCCCAACATCCCACAAAATCTCTGTAGTCTCGTATTCCTTCTAGAACATTCCCATGATTCCCAACAAAAGAAAACAATCTCCGTAAGACCGTGTAGTCATTTCAGCATCGGCACAGTAGAACACATTTTCACACTGATCTGTGATTGTTGCTCTTTACCACAGTCTGCAGAATCCGAGCTTCAGGTCTCTGAACCAAGTCCATCCAAACTGTAGAGGCATTGTCTCACCACACCCGCTCTCTGTCCCACTGTCCCATTGGTCAGGGTGCCAAGGTCAAGGGTCAACGGACCTTCTCCCACTGGAGAGATTAAAGTTTTATGTGCGTGTGTGTGTGTGTGTGCGTGCATGTGCGTGCGCGCGTGTGTGTGTGTGTGCATGTGTGTGTCTGTGTACGTATGTGGCTGTCTGTGTGTGTGTGTCTGTGTCTGTGTGTGCGTGTGTGTGTGTGTGTGCGTGTGCGTGTGTGTGCGTGTGTGTGTGTGGTTGTCTATGTGTGTGTGTGTGTGTTTGTGTGTCTGTGCCTGTGTCTGTGTGTGCGTGTGTGTGTGTCTGTGTCTGTGTCTGTGTGTGCGTGTGTGTGTGTGTGTGTGTGTGCCTGTGTCTGTGTGTGTGTGTGCATGTGTGTGTGAGTGTGTGTGTCTGTGTCTGTGTGTGTGTGTGTGTGTGTCCATGCATGCAGGTCAGAGGATCTGGGTTGCTGAGAATGAGTGGGGTCAGGCACAGTGTGTTCAGATCACTCTCCACTCTCCTCTTCCAGAACAGTACCTGCTATTCCCTCATTCCTTCGCCTCCTCAGCTGTTTCTACCCCTCTCACATCCTCTCCTTTCCTCTCTTGTTCTCATCCTCCTCATCCTCCTCTTCATGAACACTTTCCCCCACTATCCCCTCTCTCTTTTCTCTCTCAAGCAGTAATTTCTTCGTATATCTGATTTCTTTGTAAATGCATAAATATATTTGTGTATTTTTTGAATGAGGTTAAATGCATATGGAACAGATAATGTTAGAACAGCAAGAAGCTGGATAATCCATATGGCCAGAAAAAAAAAAAACTGGTCAATAACTTCAAGCAGAATATAACAGATGGAATAAATTTTCGAGCATGACCAATTAGAAAAAGAAACATTTTCTTTTTCTTTTTTTTCTTGGTCTAGCCTTGTTTTTCTCTGGTTCTGTCACACCGAACAAGACAGGCATGAAGAGCCCTTTTGTTCTGACCACAAAGCTCGCCTGTTCCTTTCAGTGGCCTACAAAGCACATGGGTACCCCTCTGCTTCATCCCTTCCTCCCTCCCTCCCTTTCTCCCTCACCCTGCTTTTCTTTCTGCTCTCTCTCATTCACACCCTCTCTCTGTGTCTCTCTCTCACTTTCCACATCTCTCTCTTCCTCCCTAATCCTCTCGATCTCGCTTTCTTTCCCTTGCTCTCTTTTCCTCTTGCCTCCTTCTTTCCCCATCCCTCTGTCCTCCCTCTCCTACTTTCTATCCCACTTCCTCCCCTCCCCCTCTCCTCTCTTCGTCCACTCCCTCCTCCTCCTCTCTCCTCCTCCTCCCTCTCTCTTCTCTCGTCCTCCTCCTCTCTCCTCTTCCCTCCCTCCTTCCTCTCTTCTCTCTCTCTCTCCCTCCTCTCCTCTCTCTCTCTCTCTCTCCCTCCCTCTCTCCTCCTCTCTCCTCCTCCTCTCTCCCCTCCGCTCCTCCTCCTCCCTCCCTCCCTCCTCCTCTCCTCCCTCTCTCTCTCCTCTCCTCTCCTCCCTCCCTCCCCCTCCCTCTCTCTGTCCCCCTCCCTCCCCTCTCTCTCCTCCCTGCTTGGCGGGGGTGAAGGAGGAGGTACACTACGCTCCGGCTCTAATTACTGGAGCTGCCGAGCCAAAGTCACCCACGGAGCGCGCTCAGAAGCGCGGCGGGGAAAATTGAACAAGCGTTAGCCGTCAGTAACGGTTACGATCAGGCCCCTGTCAGCCCGTCCTGTTTATAGGCGCCGCAAATTACCGCTTTCCAAGTGGGGGCGGGGGGGGGGCCTGCTCGGATAAAATCAAAAATGAAGTAACGGGTTACCGATACGGGTTTCAGGAACGGCCCGCTAGACCCTAACCCCCACACCCCATCCCGCTTTACCGCCCCAGCCTTTAGTGTTGCCGAAACAGCCCCCGTTCACCCTCATCGCTCCCATGCCCCCCCACCCCCCCACCTCCACTGCTGGCTGAATTTCCCCTCTATTTCTGCCCCCCACTGAACCCCCTCCCCCACCTTCATTACAATGTTCCAGGCGTCAGAACAATTCACCCCCCGCTACATTAACCCTGCAGTTGAGAGGTGTGCTCCTGCTGCCGACTGGCTGCTTGCTTCTTGCTTAACCTGATAAAGCCTGACTCCATTCCTGCAGCTTGGTTTCATCTGGAGATCGTTGTATAACAGAAACTGAACAGAAGCCTTTCACAGAGGGGTACATAAACCGTAGCGTAGAGTCACTTTCCAGGCACTGTCCTGTTTCTTTGTAGCTTCCCTCAAATTAAAGCCAGGTGAGTGACTCTCTGATTAGGGATGGTGTATTACTCTGTTTGTGTGGGGGGGGGGGAGTGAGGGCGGTGTTGTGGAAACCGTATCGGGGGTGACAAGACTTATTTTGTGATTGGGTGGGTGAAAGTGACAGTGGTCAGGGAGTGTGATTTGGGTGGAGGAGTGGATGGTGTTCGGGCAGTGTGATCAGACGGGTGGAGGGGACAGTGTTGATGAGGAATTGCGATCAGTGTGCAGTGTTGAGGAAGCATGAGGGCGGAGCCCCAGAGGGGGGCCCACCACACGGGCCCCAGACAGGGGGGCCACAAAAAGGTCCAGTTGGGCCCCCTGGCCCGGCCCCTGGCTCAGAGGGACAGTGTGACAGTGAAGAGGGGCAGGGGAAGGGGCCACAGGACCCCCCACTGCCCGGGCGGCTGACTCCCACACTCAGGGTCGATTCTCCCACTTCACAGACCCCGCTCTCCAGGAGTATCAACAACCCGAAATCTCTCACCTCACCCACAAAACCCCGCCCCTCCCTCCGCTATTCTCCCCCTCTGACCACTTGCCCCTCCCTAGGGCAAAGGAATCCTGTTCCCGGAAGAGCCGCATCTATTTCTGGTTTTTATTTTCGCCGATTTCCCTGGCTGAATTAGCCAATCAGCTGCGCACACCAAAGCTACTTATTTGTTATCAATAAATAGCCTTCAAATGTCAGATTTTGCTAATTTTGCTAACGATTGGGCTACTTAAATTATATATTACAAGCTTATGAAAAAATATGTGGATTTCATATAACAAACAGAATTTATTATATGAACTCCAGAAAAGGATATGAAAGGACTGGGATACTCCTGGAGAGCCTGGTCTCTATTTTTGAAATAAAGACCCTTTCTCGCTGGGGGAAGTGGAGGGATCGCGGGACCGTGACTTACACTGCACGTCTACGCGGATGGACTTGATGGCAGCGACCCCCACCCCGTTCTCGGCCTTGCAGTAGTAGCGCCCGCCCTGCACCCGCTGGATGCGCTCGATGCGCAGCGTCTCGTTGAAGATGGACGTCTCCTGGAACTTCTCCGAGGCGCTGCCCGCCGTCTTGGTCCATCGCACCTGGAGGAGGCGGGAGGCGGGATGGGGGAGGGGGGAGGGGGAGGTGGGAGGGGCAAACAAAAGATATTGAGCCGTCAATCATCTGCCACATCACGCACGAGGCAGCTCCGGGAAACAGGAAGTAAAGCGCGGCCTGAAAATAATTTGGCGTGGGGACCGCGTGGTTTGCGGGAAGCCCAGAGGACGGGGACTGCGTGACGAGACGGGGGGGCGACCGCGCGCGGGACTCCTTATTTCCACCCGCCAACGCTCGTCATCTGTAAAAGTCCAAAAACGGCCGCCGCTCCTCGTGATGCCGCGGCCCGTGAAACACGCTGCGCTTCCCGCCAGCCGCGCGCGGGCTGACTGGCGCGCAGATTACCGCGGAGACGGCTACAGTCACCGCCGCGGCAAACGCCGCTAATGAGGCCTCGTTAACCCGCCGGCAATTAACCCCCGGCGATGATTAACCGCCGTTCATTACCGGGGAGGCCGCTCCTGCTAGCGGCGGCGGCGTCGGCGGAGCGAGCGAGCGAGCAAGAGAGAGAGAGAGAGAGCATCGCCATGGCGCGCGCTGAGGGGCAGGACGTATATATATATATCTCTCTGGGATTATTGGATTACCCGCCTTGTGTAAATGACGCCTTATTTATTCAGGTTTGTTTGTTGGCGGATTTGGAAACAGCTGCCTCTCATTGATCAGGACGGGCAGGGAGCGGAATTAAGTGCAGCTTGTCAATTGTTAGCGACTCCCTCCAGAGCGACGCACGGGGGGGGTGGGGGGGTGGGTAGCAGCGCGGCCTGCATACAGATGAGGCCGAGAACTGTGGCAGACCCCCCCCACCTCCATGCCCCTCGTCCCCGCTCCACCGCCCCACCCCACCCCCCAAACACAGCACAGGTCTGCCACAGAGCAGGGCGGGCGGGGCCGACCCGGTTTCTGGATGGATGTGACCCGAGGGATAAGGTAAGGTGAACTTCTGCACCGTGACCTAAAATGGACCTCGACCTGGAAAAATCCAATCAAATACTTGGCACTGAGAACAAACAAATGCCTGGCACAAACTGCTGGTGGGACTGCTAAGGTAATAATGCAACGGTGAACCTTACTGGCCTTACTGTATGTCACATGATGTGGCATTGGAAAGGGGCATTGTGGGCGTTGGAGTTTTAGAGTGCTGGAGTTTAGTGTATGTTGCGACATTAGTAGGAACCAGTACTGTGACGTGTCATGTGTGATGTGAAATAAGCATGTAGGGTGTGACTGACATACTTTGACAACACTGGGTATAACTGGGTGTTACTGAAGTACAGGGTATAATGTTAAAATCAAAAGGTGGTGTTACACTTTGTGATGATTGTTCCTGTGACCCTGGGGTCATGCTCAGGCCTAGCGATGGGAGGGGTGTCCGACAGGAGGTGTCAATCAACTGCCACCATGTGGGGCTTGAGAGGATTCTGTTTCTACTGAGCAGAGGGCAGCTCTACCTTTGGAGCTCCAGTACAGTCAGTGGTGTGCTGATGAGAAAGAACAGAGCAGAGAGAGGGAGAGAGAGAGGGAAAGAGAGAGAGAGAGGGAGAGAGCGCAAGCGAGAGACAGAGAGAAAGGAGAAAGAAGAAAGAAGGAGAGAGGGAGAGCTAGGAAGAGAGACAGAGAAAAAAAGGGAGACAGAGCAAGGGAGAAAGGGAGACAGAAAGAGGTTAGAGAGCGAGGTTGATGCTTCTCTCCAGTCTCTTCTTCCTCTCTCTCTCTGTCTCTCTCTCTCTGCCTCTCAACAGAGGCTGTTGGCGAGCGCTCCCCCTTGCACTTCATTTGCTGTATTTCTTTCTTTTTCTCCTTTTCATGTATATATATATATATTTTTTTTTTTTCCGCCGCCTCCGCCGCTGCGGAGACAATCCGCTCCTCGTGTCTTTGTCGGGGTGGCGGACTGCGCGCCGGTCGGGGCCGTCCGCGCAGAAAAAGGGCGAAGGAAGCGCGAGCCGCTATTGATTTAGCCTGAAAACACAGCTCCGCTCTTTGTTCCGCAGGAATCCTTCAAGAGAGAAGCCCCGCTATTAGCACACCGCGACCCTCGTTGTGCGGCTCTACCTACGGCGGGAAGGCGATCTTTATGAGCCCGGGCACGGAAGGCACATAAAAGACCGAGAAAAGGACCACCAGGGCTTAAGATACTGATAATAAGACGGACAAAGAGTAAGTACACCGGAGAGGTCAAATAACGTCTGGCAGGGGATTGTGTTGTAGGCTTCGTGGTTTCTGCTCAAGGGTATGCGGCTGCTGCTCGTCTGTGCTTTTAACAGGTAAGGCGAAACTCTTCAGGCTTTACCCCCCCCCCCCCCCCCCCCCCGGAGTGCACGGGAGGGCACATTTAGCAGAAAGTTCTCCTTACCCTGGCAATGACACCGGGCCTGCTCGTGTTTCATTTAACACGCAAATCCTTCGGAGCAACACTGCATGATGTTCCCTTATCTGCAGACGGGATCGTTCGGAGCGTATTGACCGAGGGGGGGGGGGGAGGGTTGGGGGGGAGGAGAACTCGCTGTGCACATTTGCCGTGGACCGCTGCCATGCCCGCGACAAGACCCCCCAAGGACAAAACCCCCGAGCAAACAACCTGAGTGTGAGGACACGGTCGCTACGCGGAGAGCAAAAAAAAACTCAAAAACAAAACGAGCTCTGCGTTAGCCCCGGAGCCAGGACCGGAACTCAGCGTCCGTTCGGCACAGACAGGCACAGACAGGCACAGACAGGTGCGACGCCAGGCCCTGTGTCAGAAAGGCTCCATGTGTGTAAGAGTTTGTGTGTATGTATGCGTGTGTGTAAGAGTTTGTGTGTGTCTATGCATGTGTGAGTGTGTGTGTGTAAGAGTTTGTGTGTGTGTGTGGGTGTGTGTGTATGTGTGTGTTTACTGGGCCACAGATACTCCCAAGCTGTGACTGACTGTATGAGTCAGGTAGGCAGCATTCACAGATCTAGGCACTGAATAAAAAACAGCAGTCAGTCAGGACTATGGTTGTAATGCATTTGCTTGCTGCAATATTTACTTGCATGCCCAAGGGCCCGGCGGTGCATGGTATTCGACCCTTAGTCCCTTTCTGCCTGAAGCCGCTACCATCGGGTCACAAACGAGGGCAGCTTCAGGGGGCTGGGTCTGATGTGGAAGCACAGCCCTCAGGCAGGGTTTTCACCGAAAAGCAGGAGCTCTTCACCACCTGGACGCCACTTAAATTCGGCCGTCGGCCTTTTTCCCAAAACCGGCCCGGGAGGCGGTGACGCACGCAGCCTTGGAGAGCCTTGTGTTCCGAAGGACTCATTACCCCTCTGCTCTGAGCTGCACTGATTATGGGGCAGGCGGGAGAACGGGCGGGGCGGGGGGGGGGCAGTTCTGGGTCATCGGGACCCCGGTCCTCTTAACTCGCAGACTGACAAGGTCGCGGGAAACAAAGGGAGCCAAAAAGCGCTACTTCAGCGCAAGTGCACCGCTCCTGGGTCCGAGTGCGCTGTCTGAGAGACTCTGCGCTCACGTTCACGCAGACCTTTTTAGCAAACCGTGCATAAAGCGTTTATAAAGCACCTCGATGTAGGACTGCTGATCTTAGGATCAGTTTTGCCCCTGAGGTCCACAGTGAACAGTTAGGAATGTGGACGGGAGAGTGCCTGATCCTGGATCAGCACTCCTACATCTTGAGACTCAGCGTTTCTTAACCCTCCTGTTCTGTTCATTTTTTAGGTACAGCAAAAATGTTCCCGGGTCAATCCCCATACAGGGGGGGGTTTGCAAATACATTAAATGAACCATTTTCATTTAAAATGTTGATTACACTAATTAAGGCCAGTAGAAGACGTTTCATACTGAAAAAATAATTTTAAGTATTTTTCCTAGATTTTCAAACTTTAAAAAGGGTCAATTTGACCTGCAACATAACAGGAGGGTTAAATTATGGGTCAGGACCCAAAATAGGTCACGGGTGTGTATGAGGTGGGTCCCAAAATGAGGCTGTGTTCCACTAGGCTATGCTAGAATGTGTATTTGACAGGTCCCTGAAAAGGAACTACATTTCAAATTTGGGTACGGATACTAAAAATAATAAACTTTCGGTCCCGACGTTAAAGTTTAAGAACCAGTGCCTTAAGACGCTTCATGAGAACAGCACCTGTACATTAACATAACAAGTCGAAGATAATCAGGGTGTCTACAGCAGATACTGTAAAAATATCTCACAACATTCAGCGCACCCTCAACTTCAGCCTCCTCCAAATGACATCTTACAACCCCATCCGTTTGCCTACCGAAGTCATGGGAGAGAAACGGAGTGAAAGGATCATCCCCACCTAACCCTAACCCCCCCCCCCCGTACAGCGGGAGCATTTAAAAAGGGTATTTGAGGGGGGCAGAGTCTCGTAAGAGCGGCCTCTCGGCTGGGGGGGGGGGGGTGCGGCAGGTACATCGAGGGCGGTGCGGAAAGGTCTTAATAAACGGCGGGAAAGATCACCGCGAGCGGCGCGGCGCTCACATAATCATTCTTCACCGTCTCAAACATTCGCTCATAAAATCCCGTGTTAAGCTAAAATAAACTTACTGTGGCAATAACCATTTTCATTATCCGTCTGCGGGAAGGAAGGAAGAAGAAGAAGGGAAAAAAAAAAAAAAAGGCAGCGCTCCGAGATTAAAGTGGAGAAGACAGGCATTAAGCAATAAATGTCTCCTTATGGATCCTGACGTGAAATCGGCGTCGTTGAGCTCGAGGTAATTTATGGCGGCAGTTAGGGGAAGGAACGGGTAAAAGCCTCTCTGCTGGAAGGGCTCCAGGCCTGAGCTCAACCGGAGGAATGATAAGTGGGGGCGCAGGTAAACGCAGGGGGATGGAAGAGCCCGTTCGGGATCAGTTAGAGGGGGGGGGTTGAGTCACTTGGGGATGAGTTATGTGGGATGAGTCGGTCCTTTGGGGGGGAAGTATAATTTTAGGGTGATTTTGCAATAGGTAAATCTGGGACTAATTTGGTGAGGGGGTAGTTACAGCATGTTGTACAGGCCAGGCTTTTGAGGAAGGGCACTTTTATATCGGTCAGTGAAGGGTGAGTTTTCAGCAAGTCACTTTGGGATTAGTTATTTAGTTGGGTGTGAGTTATATGGGATGAGTCTTTTGTTGAAGGTGAGTCGGTTTGTCTCCTGGATGTATACAGGAGCCGCCGTTGCATCCTCTGCACAAGATAGTTAAAAACGATTACTCAAAATGCCCACCTGACAACGTGACTCAACACAGCTACCTCTGCGGCAGCCATGACCCGGCTTATCTTCTCGGGGGCTGGACAGGGTGTGATATTTCAAAATCATAAACAGCGGTGGAGGTGAAAGCGTGACCGTAAGGGGAGCCGCGGGTGATGTCACTGCTGATCAGGTGAACCGCGGATCGCTGAGCGAACAGAATTGGACCCGCCCAAACCCCGCTGGTGACAGAGGGGAAACGGGAGAAGCCTAAAGTGGTCTATGCGGATTCAATTACACGCTCCAGAAAGTGCTGGACTCGCGTCCCAGAAGTGCGCATTTCCATCAGGTCTGAACTACAAATCCCAGGAGTCTTGTAAGTCCTATTCCCAGAAGTCTTCCCAGAGCCTCTCCGTAGAGCCGGGAGTAGATAACGCTGTCAGCCCAGCTAAATCACGTTCTGAATTTCAAACACGTGAATAAAGCATTTTATCTTCTGGTAGATAAGGGGGAAATAAAAGAACAAAACTAATCAACTCTGTACAAAAGGATGGCCCTGATTTTTTTTTCTTTTTTTTTGTTCATTTCTTACAGTAGATTTTCTGGGCTGGCGAAGCTACAAGGATGTTCTGGCTCCAGAGTGGGGTCTGCGTTCTCTTTGTGAAGCTGAAGTTGTGTGTCCCCATCTGCGCGAGGCCACGGCCATTAGACGGGGAGGCCAGCTGAGCTCCTGTGGGGGGGGGCAGCTAATTGCAGAGTTACCAGGGGTGGCAGACAGAGGCGGGAGCATTGAGAGAAAGCAGCGATTCTTTAGAGAAATCTCTCTTTCTCTCTCTCTCTCTCTCTCCATACACACCAATCCATACACTTTCCCTTTTCTTTCTCCCCGAGCAACTGAACACACAAAATGTAGAGATCACGCCGGGCTATTGGAAGCGGTTATACGGTACACAGACTCCAGTCGGGTTCTCTCTCGACGCTGAGGTACTGAAAACGCTCAGGTCTGAAAGCTCTCCGGGGGGCATCTCTGGGGCCTGGCCCCCCCCTTCCCGGATGTCGGAGCAGGGGTCAAACACTGACCTTGTTTGCGTCTCAGGCTGGTGCAGTCAGTGCCTCTCCGAGTCTCACCGGCATCTGATCTTCCTCACTTTCAGACCACCATCGATCCGCCTCAGCTCACCCCTCAAGGACAGGGAAATCCGACCTGACCCCACCCTCTCTGTGCTCCAACCCCCCCCCCAACCCTCGCACCCCCTACCCCTCGCCCCCCCTCAACTCCCCCCACCCCCCCCGGTTTCATCCTCCATCCTCGGTCCCTCCTCCCTTCCCTTTCCTTTTTCTTCAAAAACAACATACAATGCCCCCCACCCCCGACCCCCCCCGCCCCTCGCTTTCCCTCCTTGCACCGGCCACACAGCCCACCACCACCACCAACCCACCCTGCCCCACCCCCCAACCCCGCATGCCTCAAGGTTACAGTGACCAGACCCATGAATTAATAATCCAGGAGAAAAAGATCGGTTTCAGAAAAGCCATTTGCCACCCGATTGTATTACTAAAAGAGACGGCAGCAATTTGATAGGAATGCCATAGGACGCAGTAAATCAGCGCGTTGCGCTAAGTTAACTAAGAGCCCCGCCCTGCAGCTGCTCTGAACAGCGCTACAGAATCCTTCAGCGTTGACCTTAGCGCACTCAATATCTTCTGTTCTTTCTCTTTATCTTTTTCTTTAAAAAAACCAAGAAAAAGACCCCAACCGTCTGACCGTCCCTTCCCTGATAGCATCTTTGAGCGGTAGGCCGCAACGGAACCGTTCTCCACGATGGCCGCCCTGCTCAAACGCCCGAGTTCCAGAAGGTTCCGGCACTTTTTTAAACCCCCCCCAACCCCCCCGTGACGATCGCCGTCCGCGTCGGCAAACACTGACCCGCGAGGGCAGCCAGAAATGAGAAAACGCGACCGGGCAAGCGAGGAACATCTGAGCGCGTGCAGATCCCACGTCTTCATACCGGCGGGGTCCCCCCCCCCCGCACTCGACAGGCCTGCGGACGCGCGGGATTATGGGGGCGCGGCGGCGGATTTGTCACGGCTCTTTGGAGATGGTCTGTGTGTAAATATAATATACAGATGGGGGGAGAGGCTTAGGGGACAGGGGGGACGGGGGGACGGGGGGGACGGGGGGGGGTGGGTGAGAGAGGGAGACGGTCACTTTCATCAGGGTCACACTCTCCTCTGCCGACTCCTGTGTTCCTCACAGTCAGGCGGTACGGAATATCTGTTATATATAACCCAGCACATCACAACTCCCAAACATCTTAACACACAGATACTTCAACTCCCAAACATCTTAACACACAGATACCTCAACTCCCAGACAACTAAACACACAGATACTTCAACTCCCAGACAACTAAACACACAGATACTTCAACTCCCAAACAACTAAACACTCACACCTCAACTCCCAAACAACACATACATACCTCAACTCCCAAACATCTTAACACACAGATACCTGAACTCCCAAAATTTTTAAAACGCATACAAATCAACTCCCAAACAACAAAACACACACACACATCTCAACTCCCAAACAACACATACATACCTCAACTCCCAAACATCTTAACACATACATACCTCAACTCCGAAATGTCTTAACACACACACACACACACACATCAACTCCCAAACAACAAAACACGTACACACATCTCAACTCCCAAACAACACATACATACCTCAACTCCCAAACATCTTAACACATACATACCTCAACTCTCAAATGTCTTAACACACACACACACACATCATCTCCCAAACAACTAAACACACACACCTTAACTCCACGAATAAACTTATGAATACATCTTCCTACAAATCTAAACTCACATACCTCACCTCCATACCAAATAACTCACCATACAGCACACATAATACCTCCCACACAACAAAAAACACAAATTTTATCAAAAAACAATTTGCCAGAAGAAGAAAATAGTCACCAAATTTTAAATCAATCACCGGGCTCACAAACCCCCAGTAAATGATCGCATAAGTATGGTCATGGTGTTAAGTTGAATTGAATATGCCGTTCGAACGTACAAAGATACTAAGAAGCTCAAGGAGAGCTTGGCTCTAGAAAAGCAGGCTATACACAATCAGCTGGTTGTTCCAGGCTACATACAGGATGCATGTCAAAAGGCCGATAAAGGCGGTTTCCCCCACAGGCACATCTCGACCTACATGTCCAGGCCCCTTCCGTACTGCCCACTTTGCTTCATACACCACCCACATAAACACAACAACGGCAGCAACAACAACAGCAATAAACGGCTGCACCTCGCAGGTCACTTTGAGCGAATTAAATCGCTTTTGACTCGATATACGAGTTTTACACTTTGTCAAACCGGTGAGAGACGGGGGGTGTGGGGGGGGGGGGGGGGGGCGGGAGGAGAGAAATGATTAGATTTCGCTCTGTTCTGTATGGATTACAGCACAACCCCCTTTTTCAATCCAATCTTCTCAAGCTAAGGTAAACAATCAGTCTTGATAAAGGATTGGATAAATCCTCAATCAGACTCATTCTCTGTAAAGCGTCCTCTATAACTGGAGCTCACACCACTAAATTGGATCCTCCTGACAGAGGGTTCGGCACATTCCTGGGTGCTTCCACAAGCCATCCCAAATTCCATCAGTCAGTCGGTTGGGCTGTCAGTCGGACGGTTAGCCAGTTCAACAGGCAGGCAGTTAGTCGGTTGGCCAGTAAAACAGCCAGTTCCTGCCCAGCCCGAACACACCAGAGTTTAACCCAGCCCAGCCCAAAGACGTCAGAATTTAACCCAGCCCAGCTCAAACACATCAGAGTTTAACCCTACCCAGCCCAAACACATCAGAGTTCAGCTCTGCCAGCACACAACCTTTCTACTACATTAAACGACAACTACACAACCCAGCTTTCTACTGGAAAAAAAAACAGCTGCAAACAGCTCACTTGCAAAAGCCTCAGCTTCATTACCATTTTGCATTTGTAAAGGAGCACCGGTGCCAGACTCTTCCTGGTGTGATGACAGGCAGCGGGTACCCCAAACTGCCCGGGGCGTGGGGGGGGTTCCCCTCCTCTGCTCCCCAGCCAAACTGCAGGCTCGGAGTCAGACACTGTTTGTCCTGTAATGTCCACAAGTCTCCACCGGGGGTTCCATGAGCAGATGTCAGCACGCCCAGACCAGGGGAGGGGGAGGGGCGGGGGTGTTGCTGAGAGGGCCACCCCACCGACAGAGAGGGCAGGAGAGTAAGTCTGTGTGTGTGTGTGTTTGTCTGTGTGTCCAAACCCTGCTCTGTGTGTGTGTGTGTGTGTGTACGTGTGTGTGCACTCAAACTCAACCTTACTGTGTCTCCATATGTATTTCGATGTGTGTGTGAGCTCACATACACGTGTGTGCACATGTAAGTGGTGCTTGTGTGTAAATGCATGCATGTGTTTGTGTGTGTGTGTGTGTGTGTTGGTATTCCAAGGGCACAGAGTGAATGGGAGGCGGGTACTGTGCCAGGGCTCCATGACAACGCACCTCCAGATAGTGCCAAGCTCAGAGAGGGACTGAATGGGGGAAAGGTCGCCATGGCGCCCTCCTGCATAATTCCAGCCCTCCCGGAATCTCCTCCATCAGATTCCACAGCCTCAGCGACTCTCCTGCCCCATTACACGCACAAACACACGCTCTCCACCTACACTTTCACTGACAGACTGACAGACTGACTGACTGACTGACTGACTGACTGACTGACTGACTGACTGACAGACTGACTGACGCACAGACAAACAGACAAACAGACAGCTGGACTGACGGACAGACAGACGGACGAACAGACAGACAGACAGACAGACAGTCAGATAGACAGATAGACAGACAGATAGACAGACAGACAGAAACAGAAATGTCTGTTTCTGTTTTGACAAACCGAACATATTAAATTTTCAGAGAGCCGGATTTTTTCACACCTGCCCTACGAATGTCTTCATAAAACTTTAAAGGCTAAAATCACACTGAAGTACTGCTGTAAAACTGCCCTAAACCTCATAAAATGTTTACAGATGACAGAATCACTTAGATTTTCTGTTTATTTGAGTGACAGCGAGCAGAAGTGGTTCTGTGGCAGTGCAGGGTAATCCATCTCTGCTCCGAACTCAGAACACAACGCACAAACAAAACATAAATGCACTACACACACACACACACACACAGACACACACACTCACAGACACAGACACACACATGCACGCACACGCACGCACACACACACACACACCAACCATATACACACTCACAGACACACACACACACAGACACACACTCACAGACACGCACACACACACACACACACACACAGACACCCTCTCTCCTCTCTCCCAGCTGCACCCTGGGAGCTCCACACACACAGACACACACACACACACACACACACGCACACACAGGCACGCACGCACACACACACAGACCATACACACACACACACACACACACACACACACACACACACACTCATATTTTTCCTGTATAAATACAGGCAGGCGCGGCTGCTGCGCGTAGCCGTGGAAACTCAGTTTTTAAAATGCAACTCCAAACGCCTCGAGCGAACGCGTGTAATACAATCACCGGCACGCTGCGGAGTCAGCGGGGGGCGAACAAAGAGGACACCCCAGTGTGGTTCCCCGTTCCTCTTTAATCTTAGAAACCCGTCCTAAAAGAACACAGGGCGTACCAAGCCCTCTGCGCTGCGCGCACGGAGGCATGGACGTCCGTGTGACTGCAAAAAGCACGCCTGACCCTCAGAGGAGCCAATCAAACGGGCTCTTCCTGGTGTCTGAGTGAGCTGATTGGAAGCTCAGAGCGTGGGAGGAGTCAGTCACAGTTTGGGGTGTTTGTTCTGAGCCACCTGCAGATATGCTAAGTAGCATTAGAGGGGTTAAGTGGGTCAGGGGTGGTTTGGGAGCAGTGATCGCTGGTCATGTTTAATTCATCCTGACCCCGATGCTACCTGGACGGGTGGCCAAATGGGGGGGGGGGCGGGGCTCGCAGTCGCACCATTCCCCCCATCCTGAGCCAAACTCTCCCTGCATATTCATGCCTTCACCAGGAGGGAATTTGGTGGAGAATATTAATGCAAGGAAGCCGTTCTTACCAGCACAGCTGCCCACTCTGCCGACACCCCCAGCAACACCCCCCCCCCCCCCAACCCCAATCCCTGTCTGGCTATACATTGGTATTAGTAGCCATGAAAATAGACATTACCCAAATAGAGCCTAACACAAAAGAAATCCAGAGTCAATCAGAGGAGGGCAAGAGCAAACAGGCTGGGGAGGGGACAGGAACAGGGGGCTGGGGGAGGGGGTTAAGGTGAAGCCCTCTCTCCTCTCTCCCAGCTGCACCCCAGGAGCTCCACACACACACACACACACACACACACACAGAGCGGGTCAGGTGTGTATTTCTTGTCGCTGATCCAGGGCAGCAGCCAGGGGAGGGAGTGCCAGGTTTGCAGGGTGCATTCTGATTAAGGACATAGCTGAACACACTCTGCTGTACAAGAGCTATACAAACACGCAAGCAGGAAGACTCTGTTTACGGACTGTCACAGAGGAAGACAAACAGGCCTTTCTGTTGGGTGAGTGGACGAATTCTGGGGTGCCTGGGACATGGTACCAGTGTGGGGAGTCTGGTATGCGCCACAGAGGGCGGGGGGGGGGGGGGGAGGAGGAGACAGTTTTGCAGTGGGAGGGGTCAAAGTACTTTGGGATTTCAGGTACTGTTCATACTGCATGGACCCAGAGAAATGGGGTGGCATCAGTGATGGTGTGCCAGTCATTACTTTGGAGGGTGTCGAGTGGTCGAGGCTGGTACCTGTGGTCGAGGGTGTCCTTTAACCAGACACTGCAGCACCAGGGTGTCCCCCTCCCGGATGGTGTAAATCCTCTCGCTGATGTTGTCCTCCTTCACCACGCAGGCCTGCCCCGAGTGCACAATCTGAGCGTTCGCTGGAGCTGCAGGGACACGGAGAGACAGAGACGCCATCAGGGTCACCCCAAAACACCAGCCTATCACCCCAAAATATCGGCCCATCACTCCAAATCACCAGCCAATCACCCCCACAACACCAGTCCATCACCCCAAAACACCAGCCAATCACCCCAAAACACAAGCCCATCACCCCCAAAACACCAGCCTATCACCCCAAAATATCAGCCCATCACCCCAAATCACCAGCCAATCACCCCCACAACACCAGTCCATCACCCCCAAAACACCAGCCTATCACCCCAAAACACCAGCCCATCCCAGAAACAGAGACGCCATCAGGGTCACCCCCAAATCACCATCCCATTACCCTAAATCACCAGTCCATCACCCCCACAACACCAGCCCATCACTCCAAATCACCAGCCCATAACCTTAAATCAGTCCATTACCCCAAAACACCAACCTATCACTCTAAATAACCAGCCCTACACCCCAAAACACCAGCATATCACTCTAAATCACCCATATCAGAAACAGAAAAGAGACAACGAGAATCATCCTACACTGTGACACCAGCCTATTCCAGAAACAGAGACCCTAAAACACCAAAAACATGTTGCATAAAACTTTGCTTACCATTGATAATTTTGATTACGCACATTTTTGTAAGGAATATTAAGCGATGGAGAGAACTGATGTCTCCATCGGAGCCACACAAAGACCCCCAACAACACCAGACACAAGCTCAGCCATAACACGGGTTTCCTCCGGGTATTCCCCGGTTTCCTCCCACCGTCCAAAGACATGCCGGTTAGGTTAACCGATAGGTCTGAATTGCCCCTAGGTATGAGTGTGTGAGTGAATTGTGTGTGTGCCTTACGATGGAATGGAAAACTGCGCAGGGTGTATTCCTGCCTCTCGCCCAGTGCATGCTGGGATAGGCTCAAGCACCTCCTGCAACCCTGACCAGGAATAAGCAGGTATAGATAATGGATGGACGGTTGGATGGATGAATGGATGGAAAATTGAATTACCATGGAAACCTCTTCAGCATGTTGCTGCTCACTTGGCGAGCAGACAATACGTTAGCACTTATGTCTAGTGCTACCTAGCTAGCATCCACGGTACAGCTATAAGTATATTTCCCCCATCTCAGTAAGCAGCCATTGAAAAGCTTTTAACAGCAAAGCAACTGGGAGCAGAATTTAAAAGACAACTGAAAAAAGGAGGCACATACAATCGAAAAAAAACCTAAATTGGCTGGCTTTTGTAAAGTGCAATGTATAGAATCTTTAGGCTATCTTTAGTGCAAGCAGGCGAACTGCATCACCCGCTAACAGTCAATGTAGCCAGAGCAGGAAAGCAAGAGGTGCAAGCCTGGCTGAACTTCAGGAAACAAGCTAACAGAAGGCGAGGCTGTCACCTTTAGCTTCTCTGGCGTAGCTAGCAACATGTATAATTTAACAAAGTCCGCTCCTGGCCTGACGAGCCAACCAGCTAAATTAAATCACTCTCCAGCTTCACACAGACCGAAATAATAAAAAATACATACTAAACTGTGAAATAATCCAATCAGAGCACGGCTTTGGCTCGGGATTAGTCGAATAACGATCACATCTGGGCTATGAAGTCTTTGAAGGTTTTTTTTTTTTTTTTTTTTGGTTGAGTGGGCACTGCGACAGGTGGTTAGGGCTGTGAAATACAATTAATCCTGTTTTAGGTTTGGTGAATGTTGTAACGTATTTAATAAATCACCAAACTTATTATTAAAATATTATATTTAAAAAATGGTAATAACTATTAATTCATTTTATTATAACTGGTTAGGAACTTTACTTGGCATCTGAAACCCGAGGAACAGGTGGAAGAAAAGGTGATTTTTTTTTTTTGTTGAGAACCCTGCTTTGAACTCAGCCCTATTAAAGTTTTACAACACGGACATGTGACGCTGTATGTGAACAAAGAGCAAAAGGACATGACAAAGGGAGAGAGAGTCACAGACACAGCAGGAGAAAAAAAGGACAAGAGGAAAAGAGAGGGAAGGAGGCAGGAGAAGAAAAGGGAGAACTACGGAACGGTTCGGATGGACAGGAAGAGAAAGAAGTGAGGAAAAGGGGAAGAGAGCGAGAGAAGGGAGAAAGAAGGTTCGATGGAAGGAAGAGAAGAAGAGTGGAAAGGGGAGAAGGAGAGAGGAGAACGATGAGGACAGAAGAGAAAGAAGTGAGGAAAAGGGGAAGAGAGAGAGAGAAGGGAGAGAGGGAAACAGAGACAGAGGGAGAGGGAGAGAGAGACAGAGCCCTGGACTGGATGGCGATGTGATGGAGGGGGCGGAGCAGAGCACGCGCGCGTGCGGTAGTTATTGATCGCGGGCGGGGAGCTCGCGTGCGCGCGTTCAGAAACGTTACCATCTGCGGGAAATTACAGAGAGCGCGTTAACGAGAGAGACACAGGCAAGCAGCCGTCTCTGCGAGCCGCGTAAATTACCCTCCGCCGTAGCGCTTTATTAGCACATTAGCGCACCTCGGGGGGGCGGGGGGGCATTCCAGCTGGGCGAGGAGCCGCGCGGCGCTACGGTGCTAACACGGCCTTCCGGGGGCCATCCTAGTCTCTCCGCTTTGGTGAGGGACAGCTGGGGGGAAACAACCGCTCCTGATCGCCAACCACATCCCCCCCCCCCCCCACACCATAAGGATCCACTCACACGCCTCTAACCACAACCCCCTCCCATTCTTCTCACAAATCAGCCCAAGGGATTCAGTTCATAAACCTCACTGACCCCCCACTGCAAGAGTTCTGACCACAGAAGAGTAGGGGGTCAGGCTCTCACCCTACATTTAATAAATCAGGTGCTGTGGCTGCACCACATCGTCACGGAACGCTCTACGGTTGCCACCTTTCAAACCATAACCAGAGACGAGATTCACCGATCGCGACAGGTACATCGGTAACCACGAGCAGAACAATGCCGACGGTTACCGGTGCGTAGTCACATCCCTAGCTCTCTGCGAGGTAAGGTGACATCCTGTTTGCACTGCGTTACCCCTGCTGTATTATCTCTGTCTTAGCCTCGACCCGCATGCTAATACATGCTAACCCCCGCGCACATCAGAGCTTCATCAGGGGATGCATCTGAATCACGTCCCGGGCCACAGCTGCGTCCAGCAGCCCGTGCGAAACAAACGAAAAAGAGATCATCTGAATACAGACGGACACGGGCGACAGTGCTAATAATCCGGGGATTTGGGCCCCGTGGATTTTTGGGACATCGCTCAAGCGTTGGAGCGTCCCGTTCGGTAATTATTCCTGGCTGACCCTTCGCATATCACCGGCCCCTTTATGATAATCTCGTTTTTTTGTTTTTTTTTCCCTTTTCCCCCCACTGACCGGAGGACAGGATGAAGCCGCTAGAGGGGTCACTAATCGAGAGCGAGCTCACCGGCGGGGCTGCACCCCTGTTGGTGGGTAGCGTGGGGGGGGGGGGGGCTGGAGCTCAATGGAGAACAGAGGGGGGAGGTGGGGTGATTGGGGGGTGGGGGGGGGGGGGGGGGCGTGAGGGAGGGGGGGCCAGGTGTGAGGGAGAGGAGGGTGGGGGTGTGAGGGGGGGGTTAATGCAAACGGAGGGCCGGCTCCTCTGCCCAGAGGTGAAGCGGCGCATTCAGATGGGGGATAATTGACACTTTTCACCTCGTTAGCGTGTCCAGCACTGAGGCGCTCTCCAGAGGGCCCTGTGGGTGAGGCGCTCTCCAGAGGGCCCTGCGGGTGAGGCGCTCTCCAGAGGGCCCGGTGTGCGGTGAGGCGTTCTCCAGAGGGCCCTGTGGGTGAGGCGTTCTCCAGAGGGCCCTGTGGGTGAGGCGTTCTCCAGAGGGCCCTGCGGGTGAGGCGCTCTCCAGAGGGCCCTGCGGGCCACGCAGAGTCCCACTGCCTCCGGCTGCAGGGCCCTCTGTAGCCCAGCCTGACAGCGAGAAAGGAAGGGGACGAGGGAGAAGAGAGAGAGAGGGAGGGAAAGAGAGAGAGAGAGAGAGAGAGAGAGAGAGAGAGTGTGGCAGAGAGACAGGAGGGGAGGAAATAGAAGGAGGAAAGTGTATATGTCAGAAAACGAGAGGAGAGGAGTGGTGAGGAGAGGTGAAGAAAGGAACGGAGAGGAGAAGAGAAGAAAGAAGAAGAGGAGGACGAGAGCAGAGGAGAAGACAGGAGAGGAGGAGAGCAGACAAGATAAGACGAGAGGAGAAAACAGGAGGGGAGAGAAGAGGAGAGGAAGTGATGAGGGCCAAACAGGGAGGAGGAGGCGGTGGGGGGGTGGAAGATGCATGAGGAGAGGTCATGGGTGTTGTGTGAGTCATAGCAGAAGTTGAGAACTGAACAGGGATTTGTAAGTGATGAACAGCGTGGCTTCTGTAAACTCTGGAAAATGACAGCCATAAACTCTGGAATATGGCTGCCCTGACTCCTCTGTGAAAACAGGTTTTATTCGTCCGTGTGGCTGTAAGTTAAAGTATAAGGCCTGTATATACGTCCCCGCTGTATCTGTAACATGGGGAAGTCCCAGGATACACCTAGCCGCTTTTCTGTGAAATGACAGCGAGTGCTATATCCTCGCTGCTGTATTATATCTTCATCCACCGTTACCACTCCCTTTCTTTTCCTTTTTTTTCTTTCCCCTCCCACGCTGTATTTGCTCTCTTATTTTTCTCTTTCACTTTCCCTTCATCCCCTCATCTTCCTCTACCCACCCCTCCCCCAGTTCTATTTCATTCCCTCTCTCATTCTCACTCTCCCTCTGCATTCTCTACTTCTTGCACTCCCTCCATCTTAATGTGAAATAATTTTTAACGTTTTTAAAAAATGTACTTTCGTGTACAAAAATTTACTCGGATGACGGCTGAGGTGCCATGTTCAGAGTAAAGTCCCCCCTGCTCAGTAACAGGTTTTCTCACTGGAACTGGAACCCCCCCACCCCACCCCCTCCACCTTGAGTTCAGAGGGAACACTCACCCGCAGGTCCCATAAGCACTAACAGCCTCCTTGGGGTATCCCCCCCCCTTCTTTCTCTCTCTCTCTCTCTGGTGCTTTACCTGAACTCTGCCTCATTGTTTCCCAGACTTTTCAGAGAGCGCCCCTTCCTCTCCGTGTCTCTGGTGCTGTGACTCCACTTGTCCTGGGCATAAATCACTGCCAGCGGGCTCAGCCATGGAGCTCCACCCCAGCCCCAGCCCTCATGTCTCCCCAAAACCCGAGCCGAGCTACACTCCATTTATAGACTCCCTCCCGTCTGCTGGGTTATCTTCACTGTGATTCTGTCTACGTATTATTTTTTTCTTTTTTCTTCTGATACTTATCGACATGGTTATAATAAAGAGTACCTAATCAAACTGCTAACTCAAATATGGTTTTCTGTCAGAGAAATGCTGAAAGCAAGAACAAAACGGAATATGGTTTGGATGGCCTGGTCAGTGAAAATGCAGCTAAAATGCAGCTTATCGAGGTGTTCTTCAGAGGAAAACACCTGAACAACTATAAAGAGCACAAGGGACTTGGCTCAGTATGTAGCTGTAATTAGACACCAGTGCAAATCAAGAAAAAAAAACCCATTTAAAACTAATTTATTAGAAAAACTTTTTTGCGGTACATTTTCATTTAAAATAATCAGTTATTCAAAATAACTGAATAAATTAATTTTGCTTGTCCAATCCACATTTTCAACCTTTTATTTAATTGTGTGATTTAAAAAATGATTAAATTAAGTTACATAACATGCCACAGTGAAACAAATGTAATTTTACTCTGAAAATATAATTAAATTACTACTGGTTAATATGCCTTGTAAAACAAAATTTGGCTTGATAAATTATTTTAAATTATTGCTAAGCCAGCTGAATTAATCATCAAACTGAGGTAAAGTAATTCGCCCTAAATCAAGATAAATAATTATGTACGTATGTATCTGACATCACAGTACATCTTAAAATCTAACAGGAGAGGGTAAAGTCTATCATAGTTAGTAGAATGCAATGTGTCAGTTTGCAAAATATGAATGCATTTGTTACTAAAGCGTTAGGTTGAGCAGCATATTGGTGTGGGTGACGAGGACCAATGGCATTGCACTTATTGACATCACATCTGGGTGACACCTCATTGGTGGCACTACTGAGACTATAAAATAAATATGCACGAAAACCTGGCTTTTAGTGGGGCTGGCGTTTATGAAATAAGGTGACTTCTTGCTCAGCAAAAGAGACAGGGTAACAGATTGTTCCCACAGACCCAGAGGCTTAAGTAAGGGAGCTTTACTCGTTGAAAATTTAATTCACTTCAAATTAGATGCGTGTATTCTGTGATTATGTGCTTGAAATTAAGCATTACAACTTTGCACGGGTGGATTATAATTAACTGTCAACGAGACGAGTGCAAGTTCAAGGTGCACGGCGCCTAAATGAAGCTGTTGATTGTCGAGTTGTTTATCTTGCATTTACTGATGTATACGGACAGATCAGGTTATAAAAAGAAGCAAAAAAAAAAAAAGTTCATCCTTGGAATTAACCACTCATCCCCTCTCCTGAGGAATTAAATTAACTCATTCTTACAGAAGTAATCTTATTTACAAGCGTGTGTTCATCGATAAGTGTTCAATGCGCACAACCTTGCTTATTCAGCAATTATGTGTTTGTTCAGCGCGAGTATTGAACGGTAACTCACCGTGGCAAGCACTAATCAAGATCAAAGGTAAATTATTAGAGATCGGACAGGCTGCTGTGGATATCTTTGTCGATAAAGATCCACAAAAAATACAGATATATTTATTAGTCTGTCAGAGCAAAGCTTATTTCAATTGACTGCTAGCTTGTCTGGGCTACAAAGCACCATTGATGAAAGCATATTCAAATATAACGGAGTACACATTTTGAATAACATTGTAGCCATTGCTTCACCCCCATTACAAATGCGTGTGTGCGTGTGTGCGTGTGGGTGTGAAGTGTTTCCACAGTAACATAAGTCACAAGATTCTTCTTGGAGTCACGTCACATGATTGAGAGCATTAGGGTTTGACACCACACTATTTAAGCATTCTTTAATTGGTGCCATTAGACCAGGGAATCGGCAGACCAAATACTATTGGCCGGCTGAGGTTGCCATGGGAGTTTGCATAAGTGGGAGTATTCAAAAAGAACGTACGAGCGCTACAGTTCAGCACGCTAACAAAAAGTAGCTTTAGTTCTATTCATATCTGGTTCAAAGTCTACAGAGAGAGTAGCGCACTGCCAGACATTCTCCAAGGAGAGCTGCTTAGGAGCAGGCATGTGTTAATTGGAGAGTATATAACACAGATCGTCTCCAAGACTCCATATAAGTTTATGAGAGACAGAGTCTTTGAGTGGGTCCCTGCTCGACGTGATTCGGGCAGACGTGATTCGGGCTCCTGAAGGTTGCATACTGTGCAGGTGATGCCCGAGATGGACCGTGATTGATGCTCAAAGTTGCTCGTTACTCCTGCCGATGCATACAAATCAGCGCTAGTATAACTTAAATCACCACAGGCAATTACCTTTTCACACCCGCCGCTGTTAAAAATATTTTTTTTTAAACGCCCCCTCCCATTTCCGAGGAGTATCTGCCAGAATGTATGAAAGTTAAAAAAAAAAAAATTAAATTAAAAAACGCAACAAACACGCTGAAAATGGGGACCCCGGTACAGCCGAACCCTCTGAGGTATCAGGCTCCCGTTAATCTGAAACCTAGGCATTCCGAGGTCACGACGTACTGAAAGGCTGTTATTATAACTCCAGCGGCGACGTGCAGCAGCTGTAACCTCCGTCCAGACTGCTGCGAGCGAAAATCGTGTCGTCAAATCCAGCCCTCGTGCGTTTATATCTGTTACAGAGACGCCGCAGTCACCGCTACGTTGTCAGACTCAAAATAGCAGCCTTCGGTTCAGCGCAGCGCGCGCATTAAGGGTTTCCATGAAGACACGGTCGGTCACGGCCGGCATTTAAATCCCACGCTTCAACGAGCGGCCTCTCGATTTATCTCGGGGGATGCTGCACGGGAGTTAGCAACGAGCTAATGAATGAATGAGGGACACGATGCAAACAACAACATAAACGGTGTTACGTGCGAGCAGGCGCACGTAAAAATGACTCTTTTTTTTTAAAGTCGCTGTGACAGAAATTGATTAAACGACCATCCGGAAGATAAAAGGTAATTGCAGCCTCAGAACTGATGCTGCAACCTGTGAATCAATTGCGCGCGACGGTCTGTGTCTTCATCGAGGCCCACGCCCCCTTTTCTGCTTCTGACAAATGCAGGCAGGGCGTTTCCGTTTGCGAGGAGTACGTGGAGAGGGGGCATAAAGTCCGCGACTCTGACAGCTGCTGTAAACTGAGGAATGAAACGTCTTAGGCCGGGGAACATAACATCCTGTACCATGATGGAGGTGCTAGAGCAACGTACATGCCTATTTACCTGAAACACTGTGATTTTTGAGTTGCAGTGTAATTGGATTTGGTACTGTGAAGATGTTCCAGAGAATCCTTAGCGAAAACAGAAAGTGTGCCCTCCCCCCCCCCCCCCCAGAGTATTTTGTTTGTGATAAATTACATATTTTAGACATTCAGATAAAATAAACCTTGTCTGACACACACATACACATCTACAATAAAAAAAACGTTGTTGTATAGATCCATTACATGATGACATCACAATTTATATGTGCCACTGAATTACAGCCTGTAGTGGATGTAGGAAAACTGTCAAAATATTACCACTTTATTTGGGGTCTTGAACCCGTAGGGGAATAACATTACATTTGGGAACTAACTATCTGGCTGCACTTCAACCTCTAAAATCAGGAGATCTGCCTCCATTGGCCTTGCATGAAGGAGGATCCTGAATCAGAACAACCACCCTGACACGCCCTTGCGTAATGTGCTCTCTCAGACCAAAGAGTCCCGAAAAAGGTTCCTCTGTGTCTCTACAGGGGAACCCTATCTAGGCCCAGGGTCGTCAGCTCAAACGGCTCAATCTGCTTCCACACTTTGAGCACCTACCATAAAGGGTTCCGTGAAGAACAGGGTTCCCCTACGAAGACGAGCCAAAGAACCATTTCTTTTTTCTTTTTTTTTCGGAAAGAGTGCGTGTGGCGGTTTAATCACCCCACAGGTGTCCGGCTTGGAGCTCAGAGGTGAAAAAAAGAACCAGAAAAGAAATCGAAAACTAAGAAGAAAGGTCCGGCTGGTTGTGCAATATTAATCTGGCTCAGGGTCAGCGAAAGGCACTTGACTGAAGAGAATGCATAAATAAATAAAAAAATAGGAGAGGAAAACAGCCTTACCCCCTCCCCCCCCCCCCCCCCCCCCCACAGGTGAAGTCCAGTCCAAGGGCATGAGTCTGATCACTGTAAACCAACACTGGGGGCCGGAGGGTGACAGCTTTTAGGTTTTATTCCTGTACTGGACGCAGACAGGTACCGGCTGCCGGACGCCCTGAGCCAGGAGGGAGCAGCCTGACCGTGCAGTTCAGCACTGCAGACTGACTCTGACTGCGCAGCAGAGCACTGCAGACTCAGACTCTGACTGCGCAGCAGAGCACTGCAGACTCGGACTCTGACTGCGCAGCAGAGCACTGCAGACTCAAACCCTGACTGCGCAGTTCAGCTCGGCAAACTGACTCTGACTTCACAATTCACCCAGCTGGTTTTGACTCTGACTGCGCAGTTCAGCACTGCAAACTCTGACTCTGACTGCACAGTTCCCCCAGCTGGTTCTGACTCTGACTGCACAGTTCCCCCAGCTGGTTTTGACTCTGACTGCGCAGTTCACCCAGCCGGTTTTGACTCTGACTGCGCAGTTGACTGCGCAGGCAGTCGGACCCGAGCGGTCTGACTGCGGCGCATAAACGCCTCAAACAGGCCGCTAATGAAGCCGCGCCCTGCCGAAATCACCGGGGGGCTCCCCGGGGGGCGCACCGGGGGGCTCATTAGCATTAGCCTCACATCTCAGCCCGTGCAGACGACACCCCCTCCCTCCCAACCCCCCCCCCCCCCCCCAGCTTAAGCAGTCTCATCTCAGCATGCCTCCTGCGGGCCTTTCCTCACACAACACCAACACCTCCCCTCCCCTCCCCCATTTCAGCATTCCTCCAACGGCCCTTTCCCTCATACGACCCACCCCCCATCCGCCCCCCCCCCACCCCTCCGGCATGCTCGGCATCCTTGCCCCGCACCGAGGTAATTAAGAACAGGCTCTACAGCACCACCCCAGGGGTATCGACAAGACAGAGGAGGCAAGGCACGCGCGATTTCCTCCTTTCTGCAAACGGCCGCTCCGGGCAACAGGCTGGCACAGTAGTTAAGGAGCTGAGCCAGTGCCCACAAGGCACCAGGTGCCACCACGGCAAGGTGGGCATCAGGTGTCGTACTCCTGGGCACTGTGCTACAGCTGAACTGCCACCGCAAATGCCCAGCTTTATAAAGCTTACGACAAGCGCCGAAGGAAAAAAAAAGAAAAAAAACACATTAAAAGATAAATGAATATCAACAAAGCAGACTCAGAGGACCAGCACGGATACAAGTAATAAATACTTTACTGTCTTATCCCCGGCAATAATTTTATATATACTTAGTTTGTTTTCTTTTAATGTGTGTGTGTTTTTTTTTTTTTATCGCCATATAAAATAGTATCAATTCTGCTGAGCAGATGATGAATAATGTAGAGTAGCAAAACCCCTGGGTTTCCACATTACGGGTATCTCATGACTGAGATATCTCTGCGCTGTCTGCCAAGAAGGGACCAGGGGTCACTTCTGAGATTCTGCCGAGGTGATTTCTCATTTCTCCCATGGCCTGTGCCGCTGTGAATTCTTTTTTTTTTACTGCATTACCGCTGCCCTGATGGGGCTTTATTTAAAAATTCTTCTTCTTTTTTTCATTTTTTTTTTTTGTTGCTGAATTATAAAATATTTCGCACATTGGACACCGGTGAGGAATATAAGATTTAGTTTCCCTTAAAACTTTAATCGCGCCGCGCTCAAATCTCATAAGTCACGGACACCAAAAAAACGGTGTTGGAGCGGCCGGCGCTGGTCCAGCAGACACACGAACGCAAGGAGATTTAAAAACGCGCGGAAACGGCGGAGCTGAGGCGGAGGCGGTCCGTCAGACGGTTGGCGGTCGTGAGTGTAAACACCCAGTGTTAATTCAACTCTTAACAGAGTGTGTATGAGTCCAACAGGGAGCACTATAACACTGAACATTTGACCATGCACATTAAAAGGGAGGAGAGAGAGAGATGCACGAGAAAGAGAGAGATGAGGAGAGAGAAAGGTGGGGAAAAGAAGAGGCAGGGCGGAGATGGAAAAGGGAGAACAGAAGGTGGGAGGAGAAGAGAAAGAATGAGTGCAAGGGCGTATTTGCACTGTGGGCTTTACACTGGCGCCCAAACCCCTGCTGGGGAGGGTATGTGTGTGGGAGGTGGGGGAGGTGGGGGGGGGGCTTGTTCACCTGTCTGTTTGCCTCCAGTGCAGGAGGAAGATAATCCTCGAGTACACACACACACGTCTGCAGCCCGCAGACTCAGACAGGCCCGTGTTGAATCAGACTGTGGATGAGTGGATGAGAACGAGCCTGTTCAAATATACACACAGCACCGAGCTGACCCTGCAAGACAGGGGCTGGAGTGTGTGTGTGTGCGTGTGTGCGTGTGTGTGTGTGTGTGCGCGTGCGTGCGTGTGTGCGCATGCGTGCTGTGTGTGTGTGTGCGTGCGTGAGTGTGTGAGCGTGCGTGTTTGTGTGTTCAACCTGGTGGCAGGAACAGGCTTGATACAGTATGTGTGGACATCAACACTGAGAAGTTATAAGACATCCTTGACGTAAAAAAAATAATAATTCAGGCAATTTATTTTAACTGCAGTCTCAAAAATTTTAAATTGTGCATGTGGGCTATGTGTGTGTGTGTGTGTGTGTGTGTGTGCACACCCGAACACACATGTATGTGCACAACAAAATCATTGCTAATGTTGCTAGCGCGACTAACCCGCCGCCTCTCATTCCTAAAATCAGATTCTAATCAAATCCCCGAAACTTTCCGCTCTCTCTTCCCGTTTCCGTCACAACCGCTGCCGTCGCGCGGCGGCGCCGTCCGCATCCGCTCGATAAATCGCCATGGTTACGGAGACGGCGCTCTGGTTTGGGCGAGGCGGCGGCGGCCGAGCGGGGCTCTCCGCGAGCCGGCCCCTTTTTTTTCAGGCGGCGGTTGGCCCGCGGCTCTGCGCCCGTCGCCATAGCGCCACAGCGCCCGCGGACCCCGGCCCGCGAATTAGTATGACAGGAGCGCGTTCCTCTCCCTCGCGGTGCCGAGCGGCGCCGGCGGCGGGCTCCGGCGCGGTCCCCGGCAGAAAAGGACGGCCCGCTCGGAGAGAGGCAGCTATTACAGCTCTTCCACACCAAATTTGGAAGGGCGACGGGGGCAGGTTAACAAATTGGTTTAATTTCAATTAACATGAAAGGCTGGCTCTGGGGTTGGGGGGGGGGGGGGGGGAGGGGGAGGGGGAGGGGGGGGGGGGGACGGTGGCCACCAGTCGCTGGCTGGCTGGCTGCACGTCAGACTTGTTTTGCATGCAGGAGAGGAAATCCTCAGACAGAGAGATGAAAACACTGTTAAGGCTCAGATCTCCCCCTCAGACCGAGAGAGTGCGTGTGTCCGTGTATTTGTGTGTGTGTGTGTCTGTGTGTGTGTGTGTGTCTGCCTGTGTGTGTGCGTGTCTGTGTGTGTGTGTGTCTGCCTGTGTGTGTGCGTGTGTGTCTGTGTGTGTGTGTGTGTGCATGTGTATCTGTGCGTGTCTGTGTGTGTGTGTGAGTGTGTATGCGCGTGCATGTGTCTGTGTGTGTGCTTAGTTGTGCTTATTTATGTGTGTGTGTGTGTAGGTGTGTTTGTGTGTTTTTATTTGTGTGTGCGTGCGTGTGTGTGTTTATGTGCGTGTGTGTGTGTTTGTTTAGGAGCGTGTATGTGTATGTGTGTGTGTGTGTTTAGGAGCGTGTATGTGTGTGGGTGTGTTTAGGAGCGTGTATATGTGTGTGTGTGTTTAGGATTGTGTATGTGTGTGTGTGCGTGCGCGTGTTTGTTGTTGTGCCTGGACAGCTGATAGTCTGAGAGCAGTACAGTAAAAGAGGCTGTTCTCTCAGATGTTCGACACTCAGCCCTCTGCAGACAGCATCACAGCTGGAGTCTCTGGGATTGCAGGTCCGAGGTCGATCACTGTGACATTATTATAGAACAGATCATTCAAAAATAGACAAGTTTACTAAGCCTGGCTAATATTTTCACCATCATCATATGCTACAAAGCGCACGTATAATAGTCACACAAGACCAAGGTAACACTGCATTACTCCAAGTGTTAAGATCAATAAACAGATGGTGTATAAAAGAGGATTCCTCAGCCGAGAGGAAGTTTCCATGTGTTTTTATTCACTTCATATTTAGTTATTTACTTTAGCATGAAGATTGAATTTTGTTAAGATAGGCATATGTTTTATATTTTCTCTGCGAGTGATTTTTTGGTTCAGTGTCCGGTTGCACCTCCAACCCCGCGTGTCAGACCTCGATTTCCTGTCAAAGGTCCATTTCCTGTCTCACACATCCTCTTCCTGTCGTACGTCCATTTCCTTTGACACGTCCTCCTTCCTCCCTTCAGTCAAACTGTGCTGGTCCTAAGCCACTTCCACACATCCATATTCCCACATCCGCTTTACGTTTTACTTCCTCTTTTTACAGATGTTCACTTAAAGCGTTAAACATCGACTGAAATTAAATGCTCTCGAACCCGTTTTCAGTTCCAAGTTTTGGTCCAAGGGCATGGATGCCCTACCAGCCCTTAAATCTGTCCTGAAAACCTGTCCTCTTTGCCACAGACGTCACCCCTTCATCGGAAGGTTGGTTCGGTCCTCGTGCAGAACTACATCAGTCGCCAGTACCTCGACCAGCCACCGCCATGTACCTATTTATTCACGTTATTTCAAATGTCCCTTCGTGTTATTTTGCAGACGGAGTTACCCAGGTCCAGAGCCTGTGTAAGCACCGATATTACCGCCTACTGCAAGCATGACCTTTGCTGCACACAGTTACAACAGGGGGAAAAAAGTGACATCTGCTCCCTCAGACACAATGGAGAGGCGGCGATGGAAAGGAAACAGCTGGCCCATGTAAAAATAGGCCCGGAACAGAAGCTCCCGTTTCGTCTATAAGGAACTTGGCAATGCATCACCTCAGGTGCAAAAACCTGCCTTAATTCTAATCAATTCAGCCGGCTGCTTAGATGGTAATGGGTAGGGGAAAAGGGAGGGGGAAGGGGAGGGAGTCGAGGTCGCGAACCCCCCCGCCCCCCCTGTTTGTCTGCCTATCAACGGGGGGGGGGGGTGCGCGAGAACAGCTGGATCCCCGGCGGCGGCCCGCTCTGAAAGTGAGCCTTCAGAAAGGGGAGGGGCCATGTAGCACCGCGCCCTCGAGGAGATACATCACAACGACCCGCAAAAAGAGGGGGAAAGAGAGAGAGAGAAGAGAGAGAGAGAACAGAGAAAGTGAGACACTAAACTTAGAAAACATGGTACAGGGTGTGGTAAATGATTAGAAAGGTCATAAAGACAAAGAGAGAGAGGAGGGAGAGGAAGAGAGAGAGAGAGTGAGACACTAAAGTTATAAAACATGGTACAGGGTGTGGTAAATGATTAGAAAGGTCATAGAGACAAAGAGAGAGAGAGAGAGGAAGAGAAAGAGAGAGTGAGACACTAAAGTTAGAAAACATGGTACAGGGTGTGGTAAATGATTAGAAAGGTCATAGAGACAAAGAGAGAGAGAGGAGGGAGAGGAAGAGAGAGAGAGTGAGACACTAAAGTTAGAAAACGTGGTACAGGGTGTGGTAAATGAATAGAAAGGTCATAGAGACAAAGAGAGAGAGAGACAGAGAGGAAGAGAAAGAGAGAGAGAGTGAGACACTAAAGTTAGAAACTGAAGACGACCTGCGCGTGAGCTGAAACATGGTACAGGGTGTGGCAAATGATTAGAGAGGTCATAGAGACAAAGGAAGAGAGAGAGAGAGAAGAGAAACAGAGAGGGAGAGAAGAGGAAGAGATGGAGAAAACAAAAAACGTTTGGTCCATGAGACGGGTGGTTTTGCCGCCACGTGGGTTCCCACTCTGCGTGACTCGGGAGGGTGGGGGGCGGGGTGGGGGGCGGAGTAGGGAACAGAACTGTAATAACATTTTACTAATTGATAAATAATGCTTTATTAATGTGTCACATTTACTTTATGAAAGGCCAGTTGAATATTCATGAGGCATTAATAAATTACACCATTATAAAAGGTGCCGGCTTTAGACTTTGGAATATGAAGGTGGGCTGTCACTGCTTAAGAGGGAGGGAAAAGCTGGGCTCGGCGCACGCATGGAGACGTTCGTATCCACGCAGCTGTGGCCAAACTGAGCCGGCACCGCCACAGAAAACACGCCAAACGAGCCGGGAGCTCAGACACACCGGACCCCATCACCGGCTCTCCGTCTGGCCCTCACGTCTCACACAGAGAGCCCCCTTTTAACGAGCACACACACACACACACACACCCGCCTTTTCAAGCACCGCCCACGTACGTACGCCATTATCGAAGACGGAACACTTCAGCGGCCGGTTTCTGTCGTGTGAGGTGTTCGAACTTTTATTTGCTTCAATTTAAAAACTTGCCTGATGATCGCAGCCCCCTGCCCGCCCCCACCTGACCAGTGGCAGTGCAAAGCAGAAGCACTGAAAGAGGAGTATAACGAACCCCATGCAGAGACAGACGTGTGCTCACTGCTCTTACTGGTGGCTATTCTGTGAAAGCGTTGAATGTGAGCTTTCATTTAAATGCATGTCTCTCAACTATCCTGTCCCCATATTTTCATCTCTTTCTCTCCCTCCCTCCCTCTCTCTCTCTCTCACATGTACACAAACACATTCACACATAATACACATGTGTATGCACATTTACACACACATATGCAGTGTACAGTTACTATGAACACACATAGATAAACACACTCACACACACACACCTGCAGGCATATTCTCTTGTTTTGCATAAACACACACTCTCTCTCGCTCGCATTCTCTCACAGTCAGCTCACACACTCACACATGCCGCGCAGATGCAGAACCGCTGGATGCCAGTTGCTGTGGAATTGGTGTTAATGTAAAATGTGGGAGAGCTCCAGCGCGGAGACGCGAGGCATTAGGACCGCGATGGAGCTGCACAGCCTCAGTGCGTCGGGTACAAATGAACGCTACCCTCGGTGTCACCAACGGCAATTACACCGACATAACTGACAAAGATCATCACTCCGCTGAGCATTTCACAGCCTGTAAAATCCTCAAATATATATTTTTTCTTAAATTATACATTTTAAAATTATTTAATAAATATTTAGGGTTTTGTTTTGTTTTATTGTGTTTTTTTTTTTTTTTGAGGGTGTGTGGGTGGCTATCATGGTCACGCGGAGCATTGTGTGTCATGTGGTCGGTAACAGAAGCGAGGTGTGAAGTTTGTCAACTTTCTAGTCAGAGGACAGCCACTGCCACGCTGGAACTCCAACTGTCGGACACTCGAAGTGCAGCCGCTGAAATCCACACGAGGCCAAACCAACGGGCCCCCTGGGGACAGGAAGTCACGCAGACCAGCTGAGAGCGAAGAGTACATACACCAAGCAGTGCACCCCCCCCCCCCCCAGCCAACCCTACGTAGTCCCAGCCACATGTGGCAATGTTCCAGGAAGCTGCATCATAATTAGCGATGCCATAGCATACACTCACTATTTTCTAGACTGCATTCGACTGGGAGGGGGGCTATTCACTGAATTCAATCACCATGGTGAACGCTCTCTGCGTACTTCATATGAGCTAATTATGAGGCATACTTAGTTTGTCGATTCGATGTGCTCTAGACCTCCGCTGTCCAAAGCAGGAAGATGGAAGATGGCAGGGGGGTTGTGGGGCCGTGGGGGGGGGGGACGGGGGGACGGGTGTGGTGTGAGAGGATTTAACACATAGCTCGCATCAAATTCAAAACATTGGTTCTAGCATACCAGGCAGTCAAGGGATCAGCCCCAGCATACCTTCACAAGATTTTCAAACCCTACATGCCAGCCAGATCCCTCCGTTCTGCTACCTCAGGACGCCTAGCACCTCCCCCTCTTCGCACCTGCACTTCCAGAACACGTCTCCTGTCTGTTCTGGCCCCACGATGGTGGAATGACCTCCCTGTGGAGGTCAGAACAGCTGAGACTGTGAACAATTTCAAACGACGACTGAAGACCCACCTCTTCAGGCTGCACCTCTCCCCATCCCTCCCTCCCCCCCCTGTAAATGACTAAACTTAGGGGTGTAACTAGGCAGCTGTTTAATAGGTGACTTAGTTGATGCGCCAGTCTTAACGACTACTTGTATTTTTATTTATTTATTTTTATTTTTCCATAGATTGCGTTGTTGCCGTTCTTGTTGTTAGTGTTAATCAGTTTAACCACCAGGGTCCAAGTTGAACTATGCGGTTGTTCCCTGTACTTGGACCGGTACTTCTCTCTAGGGGTTTCGTCATACTTGTTCCTGGTTATGGATATACACTTTGTTGTACGTCGCTCTGGATAAGAGCGTCTGCCAAATGCCTGTAATGTAATGTAATGTAATGTAACACAATTCTCATCCCGAAGCTCGCGTCCGTGACGACCGAAATTCCCTCCGCTCCTTCCGTTTTATTTTGGGTCGAGTGGAAGACGAGGCTTCCGAAAAAAAACCCAGTAATATCAATATTATGATGAATGGCGGGTCGGAGCTGACCTAGATGGACGCCGTTTTACGGAGGCTTGATTAACCGGAAAACACGGCGAGACGGAGAGTACGGCAGCAGCGGCGAAGAAAAAAAAAAGAAAAAATAAACACAAACCAAACAAAAAACGAAAAAAACCTCCCGGCTCGCCTGGCTCGCTCTTCTCGGCGATGTCCGGTCCCCTTCCCCGCGGCCGGGAGCCGGCGCTCCCTGATGGATTCCGACAGGGTCTCGCATCCGGGGCCGAGCCGCGCGTGTCGCCGCGGCCGCGCCGCCAATAACGCCGTGCTCGGCGGCGGGTTCTGCGAGGAGCGCATATTAACAAGCGATAAAACACGCGGGTCAGCGCCCAATCCCCGCCAATTACCCGCCAGGAAATACGGCCGCGGGTCTGAATACATTACGCCAATAAAGCTGGGGGGGGGGGGGAGCGGGGGGGTTTTTTTGTGTTTTTTTTTTTGTCGTGCGGGCTACGTGGGTGCGGGGGCGCGGGGGTGCGGGGCTGCGGGGGCCCCCCGGTTGCAGCAGCACCAGCAGCAGGATTTATATTAGCCGCAGCACGCCTTTATGGCAGCGATCTCGCCCGGGCCGGTAATGGCCTGCGACAGAGCCGGGGCCGGACGCCGCGGCAGGACCAGGGCCCCCCAGGACAGAGGGGGCGGAGGAGCGGAGGAGCGGAGCGTCGGGACGGGCAGGGGCGGTGGGGGGGCGGTTGGAGTAAATCAGTCAGCCCCCGCGATTACATTTCGGGCTGCGGAGGAGCGCCGGAACACGGCGGCGGGATGGGGTCGCCGGGACGGTAACCGCGGCGATAACAGTGAGGTCAAAGGTCGCTGGAGCAGGCAGGTTGATAGCCTCGAACATCCCCCGGAGCAGAGGATGCCCTGCTATTAAATGAGCGATGTGTATACACTGCATGTCCGCTACAAAGAGGAACTGCGGCAGGACAAAAAAAAAGCTTATTTCTTTCTGTAAATACGCCGTACCGTCTCCTCTACATTCTCACCGCCACACATTCAACTGCCCCTCAGAGAGACTGACTAATCATCGACTGATGATGCAGCACTTTACCATGCGTATTACTTGGAGATCTGCCTATGTTGTGTGTACTGTGTGTATTAATGTTTTTTATTTACTGTATACTATTCTATGCCTACTTCTTAATCGCTCCATGGGGATAAATACAGTTTCTAGTAATTAAAATGACTTGAATTGAATTTTGAAAACTACATGTATCACCCCCCCATCCGCCCAAAACCCGATCCCACATCCCTCTGCCATTTTTCTTGTCTGACCATTTTTCCGAACCAGTTTTTTTTTTCCTTCCTTTAGTTTGTGACTGAAATTTGTGCCCGTTTGCCGCTCTCGCTATTGGGGCCCTCTGAGAACATGGAGGCCCACCACTGGGCCCGCAGAACATCCAAATAAAACTAGCTACACATATTCAAAAGCAAACCGCCCCCCCAGAAAGAATGGGCTCTTCCTGTACATTTCCCAACATTTATCTTCACAAGAATAATTGAAGCCTCTCCAACCCCCTCCCCCCCACCCCCACTAACTCTCAGACAGAGCAAGGACAGGCATTAAGAGTTTTTAAGAAGAAGAAAGAAAAAAACCCCCACCACAGACGGACACAAGAGCATAACCGGAACTCCCCGAGACCGAACAAGAGGAGCAAGACAAAAGAAGGGTAAAACTGGAGAGAAATGAGAGACCGTCACAATAACTAAACTAACAAAATGAAGAACTAATTAAGGGGATGGATGGGGATCTGCTGTAGGAAGCGTGGTCGTGCGTACTGTATGAACGCAGGGATTTTGACGAGCTGGGTGTGGAGTTAGATTTAAAGGGGCAGGGTTCTGTGACCAGTCTAAATGTACGTATGTCTGCGTATCTAATATATGTCTGTGTGTCTAATGTATGTCTGTGTATCTACAGTAAGTACGTCTGTGTATCTACAGTAATGTATGTCTGCATATCTACAGTAATGTATATCTGTGTATCTACAGTAATGTAGGTCTGCATATCTACAGTAATGTATATCTGTGTATCTACAATAATGTAGGTCTGCATATCTACAGTAATGTATATCTGTGTATCTACAGTAATGTATATCTGCGTATCTACAGTAATGTATGTCTGCATATCTACAGTAATGTATGTCTGCATATCTACAGTAATGTATGTTTGTGTATCTACAGTAATGTATGTTTGTGTATCTACAGTAATGCATGTCTGCATATCTACAGTAATGTATGTCTGCATATCTACAGTAATGTATGTCTGCATATCTACAGTAATGTACGTCTACATATCTACAGTAATGTACGTCTGCATATCTACAGTAATGTATGTCTGCATATCTACAGTAATGTACGTCTGCATATCTACAGTAATGTATGTCTGCATATCTACAGTAATGTATGTCTGCATATCTATAGTAATGTATGTCTGCGTATCTACAGTAATGTAGGTCTGTGTATCTACAGTAATGTATGTCTGCATATCTATAGTAATGTATGTCTGCGTATCTACAGTAATGTAGGTCTGTGTATCATTATTGCTGTCTCTATCATCACCATTCAGCATTATGGCGTTATCAACACTATGTATTTGTTTATTAAATGTAGTTTTTTTTACTGTAACTGTTGTCAAGTTGACGGTCTAGCTGTGGCACTAAATCAGTGGTGTGTACATAAGGAGTATATATATTTTCAGGCCATGCGTTTGTGAAATTAGTGGCTTGGTTTTATATATTTTTTCTCTCACATTTATCTCGGAGATGTGGTCAACCCGTAGGGTTGTCCGTTGGGGTGTTGACACTCTTGTTCTGCTTTTCCAGTAAAGCAGCGTAACTTTCTTGGGAGTCAGAATGTTTTAATTGGGCCCGTTGCCGTGGGGAATAAAAGTAACTGTCAGGGGTGTTAAGACTGCAGCTTCAGCAAACGTCTAAAACTTGTGAAACTCATCTTAAACATTCTGTGTTGTGTGTTCTGTGCCCTGCGTATAACTAACTTTGTATAGAATTAGCTGTGTTTTTTTTCGGATTGGCAGTCATAGTTAGGATATTGTTGCCGAAAAAAATAACAAAACTTTTTGAAAAATAAGCTAACTCTGTGCAGCCATGTAGACAATATAAACAACTGGGGGGTGGGCACTGACAATGAGTGTCGGGGTTTGGGGGGGTGTGGGGGGTGGGGGGGGTAAAGCAAGGTAGGGCTCTCTATCAGCCTAGAAAACACAACACAAAATAATTCAGTGTTTTCCGCAGGAAAGGTGGTGGTGAAGGTGCTCGCGATCATGGACCATAATTCCGTTCTTTATTTAATAAATTTTTTTAAATTCTGCTTGTTGATGGGGGTGCAGCTACGCCCCTATTTCCTACGTCTCTGACCCGGCAGGAGAACTGGGGCCACTGATGCCGACGGGCGGCTTTTTGGGGCGCATTTCTGGACCCAACGCAGCAGTGCCTCAGCGGCCTTGGACCAACTCAAGAGCACGGAGGTAACTATGTCCCTCTCCCACTGACTCTCAGTCACACTCAATTAATGATGTGGCCAAGGCTAAAACCCGCAACAGCTAAAATCAATAAACATTCGCCCATAGCTTCGACTAATAAATAAATGAAAGAATCTTTTTTTTCTCCTCCAAATACACAGCTTGGTGAGTCCAGCAATCACTAAAACCCCAAACTGAGTTTGTGATAAAAAAAAATAATAAATGAGTGCAACACTTGCATTTACCTGTAAATCAAACTTACGGAAATATGCTATCGAATTCAGGCCAAGGGCTGGGCTATAGGGACCAGCACGCGGTGAACATAAACATGTTCACCAGCACAGCCACAAGGCCATTTCGCGTCCAGCGATAGCATCTGTGCCTCACTTAAAGAGGAAAAACAAAAAAGGAATGTTTTATCCAGCTTTATGGTGTAGGCTGGAAAATGCAGTTTGACACCACGTCGGGCGAAAGCATCCAAGTTCTCGTAAAAATAAAAAAAACTCAGTGGTCAGTGAGTCAGCGGTCGAGGCCAGCGGGCCTGTTGGCCTGGCGGAGAGACGCGCAGAGAGAGGCGAGAGAGCAAACAGGAACGCTGGGGGGCGGCTCAAGATGGAGGGAGCGTTTGGAAGAGGAAGAAGAGAGGCGTCCCTATCTCAACGCCGCCTGCCATCTTTCCCGCGGCCACGTTGCCACAGCGACAGACATGTGAGGAAAAAAAAAAAGGTAATGCAAGTACGGACATCCCCAAGGGACTTCACACACACACACACACACACACACACACGCACACACATGCACACACATGCACGGATGCGTTCTTCATGCTTTATGCTCTCTCTCCTATCTGTCTCCTCTCACTTTATCTCACTGTCTCTCCTATCTCTCCCCCCTCTCCCAATCTCTTTCTCTCTTCCTCTCTCTCCATCCCTTCTCCCTCCCTCTCCTGCTCTCGCTTTCACTTTCTCTCTTCCTCTTTCTCTCTCACTGTCGCCTATCTCTCTCCCCCTCTCCATATCTTTCTCTCTTCCTCTCTCTCCATCCCTCTCTCCCTCTCCTGCTCTCTGTCTCTCACTTCCTCTTTCTCTCTCACTCTCCTCACTCTCTCCTATCTCTCTCTCCCCCTCTCTCTATCTCTGCTACTTTCTTCTGCTGCTGCTGCTGCACTCAACAGGGAGGAGAACCAGCTTGAGGTGTGTTCCACACACCGCCGCTGGTTTAGTGATCAGAGCGCGGAGGAGGCAGGGGGGGGGGGGTGATGTGGGGTGGGGGGGGGGGGGGGCAGTCCTAGGAGAGGTCCACTCCTATCTGCCGGGGCTGTGATATCTGAGGCTCTCTAATGAAGTCCTGAGACTGCCAGCCAGCCACCTGGAGTCAAAGCGCCCAGTAATGAGCTCTCCAAACACAAACCGCACCTCCCGAGGTCCTCCCGGACCCACGCAGTCTGAGAGAGATAAGGCCCGGAGCTCCGCGCGCTCAACAGCGACGCAGCCTCCTCCTGGCTCTGAAGCCCGGCCGCGACAAGCCGCGCGGCGCGCTAGCTCAGCGTCGCGGCGCCGCACCGACAAACCATTACAAGATTTAAACTGACGCGACGCGCCAGATACACTCGTGTGTGCTGACCTCGGAGGCCACGTCGTCTGCACTCATATACACTGAGCTAACACTACACACTCATATACACTGAGCTAACTGAGCTAACAGTCTGCACTCATATACACTGAGCTAACACTACACACTCATATACACTGAGCTAACAGCTCACACTCATATACACTGAGCTAACAGCTCACACTCATATACACTGAGCTAACAGTCTGCACTCATATACACTGAGCTAACAGCCTGCACTCATATACACTGAGCTAACACTACACACTCATATACACTGAGCTAACAGCTCACACTCATATACACTGAGCTAACAGTCTGCACTCATATACACTGAGCTAACACTACACACTCATATACACTGAGCTAACACTACACACTCATATACACTGAGCTAACACTACACACTCATATACACTGAGCTAACACTACACACTCATATACACTGAGCTAACACTACACACTCATATACACTGAGCTAACAGCTCACACTCATATACACTGAGCTAACAGCTCACACTCATATACACTGAGCTAACAGCCTGCACTCATATACACTGAGCTAACAGCCTGCACTCATATACACTGAGCTAACAGCTCACACTCTTATACACTGAGCTAACAGCCTGCACTCATATACACTGAGCTAACACTACACACTCATATACACTGAGGTAACACTACACACTCATGTACACTGAGCTAACTGCTCACACTCATATACACTGAGCTAACAGCTCACACTCATATACACTGAGCTAACAGCTCACACTCATATACACTGAGCTAACAGCCTGCACTCATATACACTGAGCTAACACTACACACTCATATACACTGAGGTAACACTACACACTCATATACACTGAGCTAACAGCTCACACTCATATACACTGAGCTAACAGCCTGCACTCATATACACTGAGCTAACAGCTCACACTCATATACACTGAGCTAACACTACACACTCATATACACTGAGCTAACACTACACACTCATATACACTGAGCTAACAGCTCACACTCATATACACTGAGCTAACACTACACACTCATATACACTGAGCTAACAGTCTGCACTCATATACACTGAGCTAACAGCTCACACTCATATACACTGAGCTAACACTACACACTCATATACACTGAGCTAACAGCTCACACTCATATACACTGAGCTAACAGCCTGCACTCATATACACTGAGCTAACAGTCTGCACTCATATACACTGAGCTAACAACCTGCACTCATATACACTGAGCTAACAGCTCACACTCATATACACTGAGCTAACACTACACACTCATATACACTGAGCTAACAGCTCACACTCATATACACTGAGCTAACACTACACACTCATATACACTGAGCTAACACTACACACTCATATACACTGAGCTAACACTACACACTCATATACACTGAGCTAACAGCTCACACTCATATACACTGAGCTAACAGCCTGCACTCATATACACTGAGCTAACAGCTCACACTCATATACACTGAGCTAACAGTCTACACTCATATACACTGAGCTAACAGCTCACACTCATATACACTGAGCTAACACTACACACTCATATACACTGAGCTAACAGCTCACACTCATATACACTGAGCTAACAGCTCACACTCATATACACTGAGCTAACAGCTCACACTCATATACACTGAGCTAACAGCTCACACTCATATACACTGAGCTAACACTACACACTATACACTGAGCTAACAGTGCACTCTATACACTGAGCTAACAGCCTGCACACTCATATACACTGAGCTAACAGCTCACACTCATATACACTGAGCTAACAGCCTGCACTCATATACACTGAGCTAACAGCCTGCACTCATATACACTGAGCTAACAGTCTGCACTCATATACACTGAGCTAACAGCTCACACTCATATACACTGAGCTAACAGCTCACACTCATATACACTGAGCTAACAGCCTGCACTCATATACACTGAGCTAACAGCTCACACTCATATACACTGAGCTAACAGTCTGCACTCATATACACTGAGCTAACAGCTCACACTCATATACACTGAGCTAACACTACACACTCATATACACTGAGCTAACAGTCTGCACTCATATACACTGAGCTAACAACCTGCACTCATATACACTGAGCTAACAGCTCACACTCATATACACTGAGCTAACAGTTTGCATTGAGTGTATTCACTCAGGTGAATGAGAATGCACTCAGGTGAACTCCCACACAAACATGGTCAAGTATATACAACTACCCACACACACACACAGTGCAAATAAACCTCAGTACTTTAGAAACAGCTGCAGCTGCACAGAATTGTTAGCATAAGACTTCAAAACCTTTGTTTTTTCAGTGCATTGTCAGAAGTTTCTTTCTGATGTTCCCGGCTTACGGACAGACAAAGGAACGATGTAAGAGAATGCTCAGTGCACCATGAAGGAGACCCAGCAAACAAGTTAA
The DNA here is from genome assembly GCF_018555375.3 of Anguilla rostrata. NCBI lineage: Eukaryota > Metazoa > Chordata > Actinopteri > Anguilliformes > Anguillidae > Anguilla > Anguilla rostrata. The sequence continues at coordinate 6,810,242 of NC_057933.1, read as the reverse complement.
AAAAAAAAAACTGATTGGACACACTTCACCATGACACTGCTCTCCATCTGCCAATCTGGGGATCAGGCAGGATGGGCAGCAGCGCAGGAAAGATTTAATAAAGACCGGCCCAAAATGAGGCCCTCCGTCCGCCAGACCGGCCAAAAACGAGGCCCCCCTTCCACCTGACCGACCCAAAACGAGGCCCACGTCCACCAGACCGACCCGAAACAAGGCCTCCGTTCGCCCGACGCTGAGAGACAGGCCTGCTTTTCCATAACGCTCTTCCCCCCTCATAGCCACAGGCTTCCACACAACGGACTGAGTGAATGTGTGTTAATAATCCCCCCCACCCCCCCCCCCACCCTCCACCCGGCGAGTTGTCACGGGCAACCTCAGCTCATCCGTTAAGAGCGTGGCGTGGGGAGGACCGCGCGCGATCCGTCAGCCCCAGACAATGGCCCCGCTCGAGACAGGCAGCCAATAGCGATTCGATTCGAATCGGCCAGAACGGAGCAGCGCGCGTGGGACCAAGCGTAGCACTGCGCCCCCGCCCCCCCGCCCCCCTCCTCCTGTTACCCACCCCACCCCCATTTTCCGGAAACCCTGGGCTCGGTGCTCAGAGAAGGAGGGTTCGCATGACCGCGCTTTAAATATACTCTGCTACCGGAGAACAAGCCCATAGCAACCACCAGCAAGGTCAGGTTCTTTTTTTCTTTTTTTTTTACAAGATATCCCTCTGCTCCTGTCTGTTTCGTCTATCGCTCGCAGAGAGAGGGAGAGAAAGAGAGACGGGAGGAGAGAAGGTGAGAGGGAGGGATGGAGGACGAAGGAGAACGAAAGTAAGAGCAAAAGAGAGAGGAGGGGGAGAGGGGGACAGAGAGTCAGGGGCCCAAATGCCACCCAGTCTGTCACATATTTCTACAATATTAATTACACAAGAACAGGTTGTGAATAATTAAATATCCCCATTTAACTAGTCTGAATTATTTAACAACGGCATGGGCTTGTGTACATAATGTGATCGATAAGTACAGAGTACAGCTAATGAAAGTATAGTTCTTCAAGGAGTGTGCGTGTGTGTGTGTGTGTGTGTGTGTGAGTGTGTAGGTGTGTGTGTGTGTGTGTGAGTGTGTGTGTGAGTGTTCTTGAGTGTGTGTGTGTGTGTGCGCATGTGTGAATGTGTAAGTGTGTATGTGTGTGCGCATGTGTGCGTGTGTAGGTGTGTGTGTGTATATACATGCATGTGTGTGTGTGTAGATGTGTGTGTGTGTGAGTATGTAGGGGCGTGTGTGTATGAGTGTGTAGGTGTGTGTGTGTGTGCCCACGTGCGAGTACGTAGGCGTGTGTGTGCGTGTGTGTGAATGTGTGAGTGTGTATGTATTTCTGTGTGTGTGTGTGTGTGCGCATGTGTGAGTATGTAGGCGTGTGTGTGCGTGTGTGTGAATGCGTACGTGCGCATAGGCTGTGCACCATCAGTTTATTTGCTGAGAGATGGGATTGAGAGCTCAGGCTCTTCAGGGCCGTGTTACCCTTGTTTCTTAACGCCGTCCTCACAAATTCAACATAACAAAGCCTCGCCCGTCTTCTTGTGCATTCCTGACGCGTTGCAACGATGCTTGGAAGTTAAAAGTGCCAAACACTGGGTTGTTTATAGAGGTCCAGGGCTCAATGCTAAGTGCTACACTCTGCAACAGTTTAACCCGCAAACATCTCAAAGGAGTTTCCCCAGAATGCACAGGGAGAGTGGGAGAGGGCCAAATGATAGGTCTGACAACACTTTTATTTAATAGCACAAATGTATGCGCTGCACCTGATTGGCTGTCATTGCTGTTCTGCATAAAGCTGGGGACCATTGTAAACTGCTGACAGTGCTTGGGCACGAAACCATCAGCGTGTCCACGACACCCTCCGCACTGCTCATGATACAAGCTTGAGCAAGAACGTCCAGCTTGCCATTCCTAAAAAGGCTCATGCTGACTCTCAATGCTTTTCTGAGACTCAGGGTTCATCTCTGGCTTTGTGTCAGCCTCTACGCCCACTTAGAAGCCATCCGTTTTTTTGTTGTTGTTTTTTTTTTTTTACCAAGGGCTTTATTAATATTTGTATTCCTGGTTTTATATTTCCTGCCGTATGTCTTACTACCGTTCAGAATGTGAAGCCCTCTCCGCCACAGCCTATCCAAGCATTCCGTGCCGGCACTTGTAACTCCGCGGTTTGACGTGTCCACAGCCGCAGACACCAAACTGACCAGAGGGGGCGCCGGTGAGCAAAGAACAGAGCACAATTTTAGCGACTGAAACCCCGACTCCTGGCTCCAAGGCAGCTGGCCACATGCAGGCGGCACACGGTAAAATGTCCAGTGTTAATTCCACTCTAAAAGAGTACACATGAGTCCGTTAGGGGCCGCGTATACTCTTTAAGAGTTTAACGCTGAACACGTTACTGTGCATTAGCACGGTTAGCACCATGCACCAGACCGCTGGGCTGCAGCACACAAGCTAGCCCAACCCCCCTAACCCCCCGCCCCCCCCTTTTTAGCTGCAGGTATCCCACGGCAACCCGGCAGACTGCGCATCTTTGCTGCCTCTGCGTTGAGGGAACGGAGAGAGGAAGAGCCCGCCGAACCGCCGGGAAATGAATCAGCCGCCGCTGCCGTCCAGCGGGGGAGAAAAAAACCCGACGCAAAGCAAAGTTAAAAGACTTCATAAATTCAGAGATAAATCAGACAATAAATAAGAGTGTTTGTGTGCGCGTGGCAGGGACGAGGCCGTCCGCGATGAGGGGAAGTAGATTTATGCCCGCAAAACACGCAAGCAAAAGGAAGGTCACGGGGGGGGCGGGGGATAAATATGCATTAGTGTTGAAGCAGGAGTCCTGTGGCCAAAAAAAAAAAGAAAAGAAAACCCTGGTTTGTCTGTTTTCACATTCCTGAAGCAGCACATACCGAGAGAAATAGACATAGAATGAGAGAGAGAGAGAGAGAGAGAGAGAGAGAGAGAGAGAGAGATGAGAAACGAGAGGGAGACAGACGAGTGGGAGAGAGAAAGATGAGAAGGGGAGAGAGAGATGAGAGAGAAATGGAGAGAATGAGAAACTGAACAATAGTGCCCATCTACAGAACACACATCACTGAACTCTAAAATCCTACTTTTTTATTTTTACTCTACTGAGTGCTGAGTGCATTTAGCAGGTGATTCAGAGTCACCATTTTGTCTCCGTGGGTGGCCTGTTGCCGTCATTAGGCTACCATCGCCACGCCAACCCGCTAAATTGCATTAGCGAATTAGTGAATAAATGTGAAAAATTTTATCCTTCGGAGCAGCGGTCCTCTCTCTCCTGGTCCCTGGGGAGCCGCGGGGTCTGCTGGCTTCCGCTGTCAATCAGCACTCGAGCAGCAAGGAAACCGATCAGTCAAAGCAGCTGATCACACAGGTAAACTCAGGTGGCCTGTATTTCAGGTGGCTTGGATGGGTTGCTGATCATGAAGGTGAAAACAAAAAGCCAGAAGACTCTGTGGCTCTCCAGGACCAGTAATGAGTATCACTGCTTCAGAGCAAGTACAGCTTACAGATTTCGCCTAATAATTTCACACCTCACTCCTTCGGAACACCAACAAGCATAAGTGTATTTTTTTTAATTAAAGTTGCTTTGAAATACATGCTGAAGATTAGGAGCTCAAATACATTTTTCCAAATAACCTGGGCATTTTTTTCCCCAAAGCCTACTCTGTTAGAATATTAAGAGGTTAAATTTCGGATTTCTCTGACGCTCTTCCAAGACACGTGACTATCTGTTGCACCAGCAAATCTTGTGCTAAATTATATTGTACCTTTAAAATCTGTTTTAACAAAGAAACCGCCCACAACTCTGAACACCACTGCCACGGTGTTGCAATTTACAGACCGTGTCTTCACTGGCTGCCACTAATTCACACCACAAAAGTAACGACAATCTGAAGCCAATGGACTTATCAATCGAGTGCCCGTCTCCGGATCACCCAATCGATCACCAGGCAAAGTGAACATCTGTGTGTTCTATCTGAACACTGAAGTCACTGAACACTCAATGGCAGAGCTTAGAGATGAGCAACTAAATGCAATGTCTCCCAGCTCGTAGTCTGTACTGAACCTGATGCAACTAAGTACCGGAGCACATTTCTCTCCTGTGCACTTTCTTTGTTTCTCTGTTTTACTTCACTAATAAAACAATGCTTATCTGAAAATTAAATCTCTGCGCTGCAATGCCCCCGTGTTACCTAAAGCCTGAAATTATAACTTTCCAACAGTAAAGTTGTTTTACCTTTTTTACCCACACAGTTTCACAATTTTATTAATCTCACAACTTTCACGTCAATCATTTTTTAAACACTTTTAAACAAACAAGGAGTGACATTACAAATATGTGATTATGTATGTGTTCCTAACTGAACATTCTAATGCTGATGCAACAGCCACTACTGGTAATAGCAATGGAGTTCTAGAACACTGGCTTTTGAATTTTGAATAAACATTCCAAAAAACCTACTCTTCAAAGGGTTACTTTTTTTTTGAGGGGGGGGGGGGTTAGAGAAACATCAGGAGAGGTGAGATTGTCACACCTGTCAGCCAGATGAGGCTCACTTTTTGTGTAAAAAAAAAAACAGCAGGAGGAAGAGAGGGAGGGTGATGGAGGAGTACAGGGAGTGTTCAGGTCAGGTTGTTTTTTTCGCCATGGAAATGATAGCCAGCATAACACCGCCTAGAATTCATAACACTGAGTGCCCCCCCCCACCACCCCACCCCCATGATCAATGCCTGAATATCCTCGGGACGGTAGATTTTTCATCCCCAGTGCTTTAATATCACCACTTCACTCCCTCATTTCCTGTTCCGCGGAGGTGCGGATAAAAGCAATATTGTTGAGGAGCGCGGCTCATATTGAGCGCGGAGGCAAAAGCCGTTCATTATCAATCGCGCGCTCATAAACTGCGCGCTCGGCAGGGGCGTCGCGCGCCTTTCACAGACTCCAGTCCATTCCCCGCCGGTTCTGACCTTTTCTTCTGCTACTCATATACATCAGATGTGTCACAGTCTGCAAAGGACGCAAGTTAGCGCTGGCTGATTGGACCCCACCCCCCCCCCGCTCCTCCACTACCCCCCTTCCCTGGGGCAGCTCAGTTCTCACGCAGCTGATTTCCAGGGTGAAAGCGACATTAAACGCAGATGCTGGCAGGCTGGGGATAGGCTAGGCTAGGCCCAGAGCTGGGTCACTGTCTGCCAGGACCGGACCATCCTTAAGACACTCAGGAGAAACTGGATGTGGGTCTCACACACACACACACACACACACACACTCTCCTACTCACATACATATACACACACAGACACACATTTTTCCTTTTAGTCTGTCTGTCTATTGGCAAACAAACACTGAAGACTTGGCCTGTAACCGGAAACTTAGCAATCTTTACACACAGCCCATGATGATACACTGGATAATAACCATCGCTTACTGATGATGAACACCTCTTGATAGCAGCCTGCATCTTGTAAAGGCACAGGCTGCACACACAAAGCAAGCTTCACACAAGAGCCAACGGACACCGCAAGAATGCTGCAGCCGCAGCACCTCCCAGCCGAACCCGCTCCCCCCCTCCCTCCCCCCCGGCAAGCCGGCCAGGCCGAAGCCTGAGGCCCAACCGGAACGAATCGAATCGACAAATCAGACTTCAGAGAGCCGATCGGGCGGGTTTCCGCGGCTACGGCGGTCTCGTCGCTCATGAATGAGTCTGGCTGCGCGCGGAGGTGCGGAGGGGGAGACAAAGGAAGCGGCGCACCGGAGCTCCAGGTGGGAGCGGTTGGAAGGCGTACATGTCACACAAATAGCTCCCCAAGTGTGAAAGTCGGGGGGGGGGAGGGGGGGGAAGGGGGGGACGGGACGGGGAGCGGAGTTAATCCGCAGCGAAACAGAGAGCTTTTTTTTTTTTTAACACACTGACGGGGAGAAAGAAAAAAAAAAAAAAAAAAAAACAGAAAAATGGAGCGAAGGCTAAGCGGCAGCAATCGCAGCCACGGCTAATTATAAACTGAAGCAGTTCTTTATCAGATGCAAAGTGCCCTATTAAAAATGAAAGTCGTTCGAAATGAGTTCAGCCCCCAAAGACACGAGCCACGCCCGTTATCGTGATCGCAGGGGAGTCCAGATAGCAGGCCGGTCCCTATGGAAACGCATAGTTGGGGGTGGGGGGGGGGGGGGGTTGGATTGGAGCTTCCCCTGTCCTGGGACACGGCCCTACAGAGAAACCCACGCTGGAGACGACAGCGCTGGAAACTGACAGGCGGCAGCGCACGGCCTCATTTAAGAGACGGCTACATACGCGGACCCAACCCCCCCCTGCCTCCGCCCCAGCCCGCCCCAGCCCCCCCCCCGGTTTCCACAGTGACAGCCCCCATACATTTCCTTTTGGAGCCGCTCAGACGGAACTCATGTTCCAGGACACTCTCAGGCTCTCTTAATTGGCAATGAGGAGCCAATGAAACCCCGAACGCCTCGGCACCAAGGCGACGGATGCGTGTCGCGGCTAAAAAAAAAAAAAAGGAAAAAAGAAAAAAACGCGTTAATGCGCTCTCTCTCTCCCCGTGCACGGGGGGCGGCGGCTGATTGCTCCCGGGTAAACTGCACGGAAACAATGCGATCGCAACAGCGCATTAACTTCCGCTCCATTAACGCGTCCTTCTCTTTGCCGCTCTTTTCGAGCCGAGGTTACCGAGCTGGCAGCGAGTGTTGAGTTAAGGGGGGGGGGGGGGGTGTGGGGGGTGTGTGTTGGGGGGTGGCGCGGGGGGGGGGCACTTCTTTTCTGTGGAAGTGACAGGATTTGGCTCAGCTTCTTTTGAGACTCTCGATGAAGTCGTTACCCATAATCCCCCCGCTGGGCATTCAAACAGGGAGGGAGCGGAGGGCTTGCGGGTCCCCGGTGAACAGCTCTACAGCTCTACGCTACGGCGCTACGGCGCTAAGGCTCAGACTCAGTGCAGGTGGCCGTGCGAAGGGCTTTTCCACACTCCCCCCCCCCCCCACCGCCCCCCCGTAAGGCCGCCGCCGCCGCGTAAGCCCTGGATAAGCACGGGCAGGTGGGCGGATTAGCGGCTGGTCACGATTCCTTAATTTTTCCTCCCCAAACAAAAAAAGTTCACTTTCCGCCCTCCTCCTCTCTGCTGCTCTACCACGGCAACTCGCCAGATGACATCACAGAGGGTGGGAGGGAGAGAGAGAGAGGGAGAGAGAGAGAGAAAGAGAGAGGGAGAGAGAGGGAGAGGGAGGGAGAGAGGGAGAGAGAGGGAGAGGGAGAGAGAGAGAGAGAGAGAGAGAGAGAGAGGAGAGAGAGGGAGGGAGAGAGAGAGAGGAGAGAGAGAGGAGAGAGAGGGAGGAGAGAGAGAGAGAGAGAGAGAGGGAGGGAGAGAGAGGGAGAGGGAGAGAGAGAGAGAGAGGAGCCTCCCTGTACAACAGCAGCTTCATCAAGTTCAGTTTCCTATCGGGGGGGCTCGTCTTTAAGCTTGGGAGCAGGTGTGGAATACTTATACCTCAAAAGTGATTTGTGTGTAACCAGAATTAATCTACATGAATTCATCGGGAAAAAAAAAATTCAGACAACAATAGTTAATCAATGAAGAGTCTTGCATTGATTAATAGCGTTTGGGGGGGGCGGGGGGGAGTGCTTGCGTAGAGACGATTCAGGGAGAGGTTGGGGGAGAGGGATCATCCACAGGGCAGAATAAATCACACCCACCTGCAGAGCCGCCATCTTCCCTGGAAGCATGTCGGAGTCATGCACGTGGTTTCGATGGGGGGTGGGGGTGGGGTGGGGTGGGGGGGTTAGGGTAGATGGGGGGGGAGATCAATGGCTCAATCACTAAATGCAAGGACGATCCAAACACCTGTAAACTAATGCATTTCCATTAATATTATTTATTTATTTATTTATTTATTTATTTATTTATTTATTTATTCTGAAGTGGAGGAAGTTTACAGTGCGCTGTAATATACGACAAGAAGTGCCATGAAGGGTTTACAGCCTGCATCCACTTTTAAATCAGCGTACACCGACCGAACAATACTAACAACGGAGCCAGCCACCACAAGCCGCACCAGGAATTTATTTTTTAAAAACAGAAGGGAAGTCTTAATATAGAGCACGCTTGGATGACTCCAACGCGCACGGGCCAACACTTGATTTACAGCTCGTTGCCTTCGAGGTATTGGGGATGTATGGGCTTCTCTCCGCCCCCCTCCACCGGGGTCTGCTCCAGAACTGGGTCAGTCCTGCCCTGCGCTGGGACTTCTTTCCCAGCTTCCCCCCCCTTAAGAGTGGAGCGGTGCTAACTAACCGGCGTGGCCGGGACCGTCCCGTCCTCTCCGATTTGATTTACGACGCACCCCGGCTCGCGCTCCTCAGGTGTCTGGGATCAGAGCGCGCGCGCGCACGCGTCGACGCCTCGGACCGAAGCCCGACCGGGGCTCCCAATCGCAAGGTGTCGGTCTCGAGCTCACCGGCCCGGGTTGCCATAGGGACGCGGGAGCGGGTTTAGCTTTGCGAGCCACAAGCATTTATTTGTGCCCAAAACAGCGATCGAAACAAGTGCTTTCAAAGATTACGCATACGTGTAGGCCTACGTGTGTGTAGGTTTGCGTTTTGTTTTTTTATGTGTGTGGTGTGTGTGTGTATGCGTGTGCCCGAGATCGCATGCAATTTTCTAAAGCCCCATCATGTGATTCATCATACGATAAATGATTGTCAATGTCATTGTACCGTAATAATTTTTTTTTTTTTGTCACTGCAAGAATGCTAGGTTAAAGTTTATCTGTTCCAATTTGCATTGATTGTGTAGTTTTTTTACTGGACAGCTTAAAAGTTTCATTTCGCGTTCTTTTCCATTAGGCGAGGGGAATGAAAATTAGGAGTCGCACAGCGGGGAAAAGCAGCGGGACGCTACGCTAGCACTACTGAAGGGTGACCCTGCTGAACAGGAAGGGGCCGCTGGCTCACTGCCACGCCCAGCCGAGCGCCGGGCTCCTGCTCACTTCACCCCGAAACTGCTGGCCTCCTGTCAGACGCCCCGCTCAGCAGAGCCGGTGAGGTTAGCAGCCAGAGGCTCTGTTCTGCAGGGGAACGCGGAGGACGGAACATCTGCTCGCGTTCCGTGGTCAACGTCCGCCGACTCTCGAGGGGGGGCGTCGGCTCCAGCACGGACCGTTCTTGGAACCAGAACACTACATTTCCAGAAATGCGCAGGGAATGTAATTATAAACTACGAACAAGACAGAAACGTCCGCCAAACAGTACAGCTTTTTTTTTTTTTCCTCAGCTTATTATAGACGGAGTGTCATAGTAAGTTTGTCTCCGGGATGTCAGCACGTGCTAAATGTAGGTTCAGTGGTGAGAGGGACGCTCTTCGTTGAGAGCAAAGTTGGCCAGCGCCCTATCACAAGCACAAGTGTCCTGCTTCCACTCCGTCAGACTCCACGTGCGCAGCACGGCACAAAATGGCTCGGTGTGCTGCCGTCTTGTCTTGTGTGAAGGGGAAATCGGTTAAACGATGTTTCGGGTTATGACGGCCGCCGGGGAAGGTCAGTGTTTACCCACATCGTGAACGCGGAGAATACACGGAAAACGATGCCAAAGTTAATTTGCCGCTTATCTACACGGCGAATAAATCACCACGATAATGTACTAAACGCAGCGAAGTCAATAAACGCACATCAGGAAGAGCACTCAACGGTCAATAGGCTCAATTTAGGATTTATACGGCTCGGACTCGCAGCTCATTGACGGCGCTTTATAAAATGTCCATTTATACCATCGCCCAACGGCTCTCGTTGCCAAGGAAATGGCTTAAAACCAAGTTCTTACACTTACGCAAACAGAACTGCCTGAGATTCCAGTAATCGGCGTTGTCAATCAGTGGAAGTTGGAATTGTCTCTTAGCAGGAAGCTTCTGAGCGCTGCTCATGTACAGCAGGATAAACGTTATCATGGACACGTTCGTATATAAATATGCGAAACAAAACAAAAAAACATATGCTTCCCTGTTTCCATACTCACAAAAGCACAACCAAGGTAACCTTACCTACACCTAAGAATTGTCCTGACAGTCTAAGCCCCAAAACGCACAACAAACGGCAGTTAAAGAACGATGAAGCATTGACTCATTCAGACCTTCAGTTTGAATTTAGCTGAATTTTGCTGAAGCCAAAAAGAACTTGTTCCTTTAGCCAAACAAGCCAAGCTTTTAACTCAACCTAGGTAGCTAGTTAGCGTGGGGTATAAAATACACCCCACGGCAGTTGGAAAGGCATGCTCAAGAAAAAGTACAAGTACAGTACAAGCTTATTTTGTTTGCGAGTATTGTTGTTTTTTTTTTTTTGTTTTTTTTTAAACAGAAAACCAGATCATTGCAAACAATCACAAGCATGCATTTAATACATCATTATAGAATCGTGCTACTAGCAACAGCTAATATTGCCAAACCGAATCCTATTTTTACCAACGCATCTTTGTGTATTGTGCATTTCTTTATTGGGATATTTTTCTTTGGTTACGTTACCGACTTAATCTCAGACTGTACCGACGCCTAGAATCCTGTGCTTAAGCCCAGCGCCAGACACCCCGGTGAACCGTCTTCTGAAACGGTTCCAAAGGCAGCCTAATCAAAGCCCCCGTCCCGGGTTTCACCCGAGCCCCGCTGCCACGGCGCGTGCCCTCTCCTTCGAGCGGGACGCCTCTGATCACAACTCCGCCCGCTGTTCTCAGCCACAAAAAAACGTTCAGTGTTAATTCGACGCTGACAGGCTCTCCCAGACAGGGATCAGATGTGCAGCGTGAGGGTGGAACTCGCTCCTATCAGAGCTGAGTGTTGAATATTTCACGGCTCGCCGCTGACGACGCACGCTAATTCCAGACGGGGGGCCAGAGCCGTTCTCTGGTCTCTAGCTCGCGTCGTCCGCTCTCGTCATTTAAAACCAGCCTCAATGCAACGTGAAGTGGACACAGAGAGAGCATGGCTCTGTGGCCTACTGCTGTGATGTGTGAGTCCCCGTAACGCCCCCCCCCCCCCCATCCAGCACCACGGCCCCCTGCATGCGCCCTAGTTCCACAAAGGAGTTGGGACAGAGGGTGGGGGGGGGCGGGGGGGGGGGGGGGGGTATCAATTATTCAGGGGCCTTCAGAACAGGTTGTGTTTACATCTGCAGTGCACTGGAAGACCATGACAGAAGAGGATAGAAGGGACGAACGGGAGAGATGAGAGAGGGGACAGAGAGAGAGAAAGAGAGAGAGAGAGGGGGAAAGAGAGAGAGAGAGAGAAGAGGGAAGAGAAGAGAGAGAGAGAGAGAGGGATAAAGATAAAGATAGAGAGTAAGAGCTCCTGTCTGTCAAACCCACACAAGCTCGCCGCTCGGCTGGTACACTGGGCCTGTGAGCTCAGGCTGCCTTTAACTGCAGCTTCATGCCAGCAGAGCAGAGGGCGGGATCCAGAACATTCCGGGATCAGAGCGGAGGGAGGGAGCGGCTGATTGGCTGAGACAGGTGAGGATTAAGTGGGGGGGGGAGGGGGGGGAGGGGTGGAGACCGGGCGTATTGTCGTTTAACGGACGTCCCAAATATTCAAGCGTCTGACCTCCGCCCCCAAACTCCTCCCTTTTCCTCACAGCTCTCAGTGATCCCTCCTTTTGCATCTCGGTCAGACGCACGCCCGCCCGAACGCAGAAAGAGAGGGGCGGGAAGCGGGCGAGACAGAGAGAGTGAGAAAGAGGAGGAAAAAAGAAAAAAGTGAGAGACCTGATTTGCATTTACAAATGACGGACAGAGGGGGAGGGGGGGCGGGAGAGAGAGAGAAAGGGAAGAGAAAGAAAAAAAACAAGCAGACAAGGCCAGCGCTGAATTATTAACCGCGCGCGCGGAGGTCGGCTGTCCCAGGGTTAGCGGGCGGCTTTGTTCGGCTCTCCAGCTCCCGCCGCGCCCGTCTTGCTTTTTTGGAAGCGCCGGAGAGGCCCCCGGCTCTCGCCTCACCCCTTCGGAGAGGGGGAGCGTTGGGGGGGGGGGGGGGGGGGGTGGTGAAACCCAAAACATAAAAGCCTCCTCCAGCGCGCCTGTGTAGCCAAGGCTTCCCACAGACTACCGCCATTCCTCACAGAAGGGCAGGAGCGGGGGCCGGAGGGTGGGGGGGCCGGGGGGGGAGGTCTTCTCATCAGGCCACGCCCCACAGCATCAACACGGACGGACGTGATTTTTCCTCATTAATCGGAAAAATCCTGATTTTCTGACCTTATCGGTCTCCTGGGCGGCCTGGACGTGACTCTACTGCTGAACGCTCCCTCTCTCTCTCTCTCTCTCTGTCTCTGTCTCTCTTTCTCTCTCTTCTCTCTTTCTCTCTCTCTCTCGCAATCAGCTGTGAAAGAATGCAAAAGATCTTGATGCGCGTGCTCGAGACACACACAGTTCTGTCTCTGCCTCTGCTTCAGCTACAGGAGGTCTGAGAAGCAGTATTTCGTGATTATCTGGAAAGGGTCACGTCCCGGGAGTCGCACCCCACTCGGGAGAAAAGGAGCCAGCCTCAGAGGAGGACAACCCCTCAACACTCAGCCCCACTCAGTATGGACTACGGAGTGAAAACACACCAACAGTACACCTCCCACTGCTGTCCTGATCTCACCATGAGAGGTCCTTCATGAGATTTAACTTCACAGGACGAATTCTCATTGAGTCCTTGAGAAAGTGTGGAGCCTAACTGTATTCTTTAACAAAACAATTCTTAAAAAATTTAAATCTGCTCACATCTCTGGGGATAACTTTCAAAGAGGTCAATTTCGTCCCACCTGACCAGCAGTAGAGGAGGTGAATTAAGGGTATCAGGGAATGACCACAGAGATCTGCAACAGGACCATGGCTGTCTGACAGTGCTACTGGTGGATGCCTACCAGCCCTCAGTTAGTCTAATACTTCAATTATCTTTCATGCTTACTTTACACCAGGGCTGCCCAACCCTGTTTCTGGAGATCGACCGTCCTGTGTAGGTTTTCATTTCAACCCTAAATTGCTATACCTGATTCTTCTAATTAGCGAATCAGTGAGATCTCTAGCTGTTGAGTGAGGTGCGCTTTGTTAGGGTTGGAGTGAAAACCTACAGGACGGTGGATCTCCAGGAACATGGTTTGGCTGCCCTGCTTCACACAGCACTCCAGCATCTTCATAAGATAACATTTTGAGGCAAATCTGTGCGTTCTGGCAACAACAGCGTAGGAATATTTAAATTTGCGGCATAACCCGTTCGGATATTTAAAATTTTAAAATGCGCATCAATAATTTGGTGAGCAGGCTAATTAAAATGTGAGCCGGAACCGGGGATGGGCGCGGGTTGCCATGAACTGAACTGACCCCCCCCCCCCCCGCCCCAGCCTTTAAGCCTTTGAAATGAAGACCTGGGGGGAGGGAGGGGGGGTTCCAGGTACATTGAACCCCCCCCCCTGAGCGCTACCATCCGGCCCCCTGTTCCTCAGCAGCTCGGCCCGTCGTCCCTGGTTACGTTAACTGACAGATTGGCAGTTAACTGCTCCGGCTCAAACACGAATCAGGCAGCGGGGGGCTCTGCTGCCAGTCAACCCGAAATAAGGAGGCGAACAGGCGTCCCGAAGGGGGCAGGTACTGCATGCCATTCTAAAAAAAGAAGAGAGAGGAAAGGGGAGACTGCAAGACCGACAGGGAGAGAAAGAAGGGAGAAAAAAGTGAGGGAATAAGGAGAATGAGAAAGTCTGAATAAGAGAGTCAGAGCACGGAGAGAGAGAGAGAGAGAGAGAGAGAGAGGGGGGTGAGACAGATGGAGGGAGAGTGAGGGTGAGAAAGAGACGGAGACAGAGAAAACGGAGAGAATGAGAGAGTCTGATACGATAAGAGAGGTTTCTGACACCGGCCCTAGCCTGGTGGTAAGCCGCGCCGCTGTGTGCTGCTCATGTATAAGTGATGGCGCGCCAACTGTTCGCCCAGCGAGCCCTGTGTGATTTCGCCCCTCGGACTTGGAGTGATCTGAACGTTCGGTCACTCGCAATCGCAGCCGGAGCTGAGAGGAGAATCTTCTGACAGTCAGTCTGAGGGTCACGCTCTCCCCCCCAAGCGGCTTTCCCTCTCTGTGCGCCTCTCTCTCTCTCCCTCTCTCTCTCTCTCTCTCTGCCTCCCATTATATGTGCCTTGTTTTGCTTTCATTTTTTTTGAGCGGTTTGAAAATTGATAATGAGGTCCCTGCAGGGCCATCAACCTCAACCTCCCGAGCAACAACCCCCCCCCCCCCCCAAATCCCCTTCCATCCCACACCCCCCACCCCCCACCACCCCCACGCCCCCCACGCCCCTCACCGCACAGAAACGCCTGGTCTGCGAAACTCGCGGTGATTTGTAGCGGGTTTTGGGGGGGAATCACACTCAGCGCCACTGCGTCCGCTGGGTCTCCCGCCAAAATAAACTCCGGCCAAACGCGGCGGCTTCTTCCCCCGACCCCGCGACCCCGGGGTTAATAGGATTTCAGCCAACGCCCGCACGCCCCGCGAGGCCACGGTGTGGAGAGAGAGAGAGGGAGAGAGAGAGAGCACACTATCGGAACAGAGAGGGAGGGAAACAAGAAACAAGACAGAGGAACAACTGTGGAGGGCAGGAGGGAGGGAGAAAGAGAGAGAGAGAGAGAGAGAGAGAGCCATCGGAACAGGGAGGGAGGGAAACGAGACAGAGGAACAACTGCTGAGGGCAGGAGAGAGGGAGAGAGAGAGAGAGGGAGAGTGTGCGAGAGAGTGCCATCGAAACAGAGAGGGAGGGAAATGAGACAGAGGAACAACTGCGGACGGCAGGAGGGAGGGAGAGAGAGAGGGAGAGTGAGAGAGAGTGCCATCGGAACAGGGAGGGAGGGAAACGAGACAGAGGAACAACTGCGAAGGGAGGGAGAGAGAGCGGGAGAGAGAGAGAGAAAAAGAGAGACATTAGAAACTGACAGGAGACACTGTTTAAACAAGAAGTGGAGCGCCAGAGGAAAAGGGAAGGATGGGCAAAGATACAGAAGAGAGATATGGATAAAAGAAAACAGAGAGAGAGAAAGAGAGAGAGAGAGAGAGAGGGCACGCGAAGAGAGATTGATGCCCTGAGCGCCAGACGGAGAAGATGAAGGAACGCGAACTGCTACTTAACCCGAACCCAGCAACGCAGCAGCAGTGGGAAAACATCCCCGCATCGCCGCTGAAACAATATTTACTGGCTGAGAGCAGTGCCGCGCATCCCCTCCATATTATTTATTTTGATTTTTTTTACTTCATTCGAGCTGGTTGCTGAGTCCAGTGGAGTGAATAACCCCGGGGGGGGGGTCTGGGCCGCGTTTGAGGAGGGGGGGGGGGGGGGGCCAGATGGGCCCGCATCCTTTTCAGCACGCCCAGCCGATCCAAGATCCTTCCCACAATCCTGCTGCCTTGTAGTGGCAAATGTTACAAACACTGACAGAACATTCCAGTAACATTGCGAAAACATTGTGAGCTATCTGGGCAGTCAAAGCAGCTTCTCTTGCCCTTCGATGTAGCCGATCCTAACGGTCCCCAATCAGAAAGCTCCACTGAAAACGTTTGCTTTCGTACAGAAAGGAAAACGAATAATAATCCTTCATATCCACATTTTGTGTGCAAAGAGAGGAAGTTCAAATGTGAGTTAATTCACAGTCAAAAATGCTGAGTCCTTTTAAGGCACTGTTCTAGCGTGAGGACGGGCCCTAAGCTCTTGGATCAAGTCCAGACCGTGCCAGCGCCGACCGTGGCCAGAAGCAGAACTGAGTCTGCCGTCGCCTAGGGATCGGAGAGTTTCGGTTGGCTGGGATGACTAGCGTCCCAACGCACACGAGCGACCCCTGCTGGACGATAGGGTGAGCTGCCCAGGAAGTGTCTTCCTCCGACTCATGTCTGTGAGAGCCGGACTTGCGAACTGATGATAAGACAAAGCAGTAACTGACATCACCCCTTTCAGGGGGGGTGGGGGGTGCAGTTATGGGGGGGGGGGGGCACATGCTTGTCTGCACCCTCCCAAAATGATATTGGAGACTGCGGCAGTGCAATGCTAATAAAATTACGACTGGGCGTTCCAAAATTGTAGATGGTAAAAACAGGGGGCAAAATATATATATATTTTAAAATTAGACCATTAAACTAAAATTAAAGTAGAACCCTCGTGTGACTTAATTATCCAAAGTGATGAAAGCTGGCATGTGTATCCAATACAGCCCCTTCTGTTGAAATGTCTGTGCCACGTTATTAGATTCCCCTGGTCTTTGATTAAGAATAATGAAGACGGAAAGGTCAGCCAGGAATTGTCACACAGACGTCACCCTGGTGACAGTGGTGAGCGAAAGCATTGTGTGATGATTTATATTAAAAAGCCAGAGAGCTCTGTGCAGTGTGTGTGCCTGTGAGCATGCCTGCTCACGCATTTCAGTGTCTCTCTCCAAAGCGGCTAGACCAAGAACATTCAATCTTATCCAAAAATCAGGTGTCTCGTTGCTGGGCTAAAACAAAAACACTGCACCCACACCGGCCCCTTTTCGGATAAAATTGTACGCCCCTGAGAGAGAGACTGATAGGACAGGAGGCAAACGTTTCCTTGATTAGGGTCACAAGTAGACTGGTCTTAGGGAACATAGAGGAGACACATCTGTCATCCAGATGTGCGGTCAAGGGTCAAACAGTGGTTAAGAAAAACCCAATTTAAAGCGATTTAACGCGCTGCTGACTCGGACGTCGTCTCCGAGCTGACGTGCTGCTGTACGCTTGCCCTCACTCAGCTTCCTGTTCCCGGGGTTGGGCAGCAGGGCTGTCGCTCACGGGAGAGAGTCCTGGTCCTGGTGCTCGGAAATGCAACTAGCGCTATCGCTAATGGGAGAGAGACACGTTGCCGGATTCAGAGCCCTCCGAGGTGAAACCAGCTGCTAGACGTCTCTCAAGGGGAAAACTCTGATTATGCGAACACGCACACGCACTCTTTAATATTCCGTGACAATAATGGCCATTAATACTGCTTCTGTGCGTAAATACAGTGCGTGCCTGAGCGCCTGTGTGTGTGTGTGTGTGTGTGTGTCCGCGTGCGTACGTGCGTTCCTGCATGCGTGTATGCGTGCATGCGTGGCGTAGAGGTATGTGTGCGTGCGTGTGCATGGTGGGTGGGTGTGTGTATGTGTGCGTGTGTGCACGCGTGTGTGGGTGTGTTGTGTGCGTGTGGCATGCTTGGGGGGGTGTGTATGTGTGTGTGCGTGTGTGCATGCGTGTGTGTGGGTGTGTGTGTGCGTTAAAAGAAAGGGAGGAAAAGGGACAGAAGAGAGAGAGATGCGGAGAGGGGAAGAAAGGGAACACCAGGAGAATTTCATTACTGTCTCATGCAGCTTCACTCTCTCTGTGCTGCCCCACAGCCACAGATAAATTATGAATGCTTATTAAAAAAGGGCAATATTCAGCATCCAAAATAACCACACAGGCAGGAGGAAACAGACCAACAAAAACCACCCTGGGAATAAACAGCAATAACAACCATGGACTGAAGGGGGCGACAGAGCCACCCGTACTGAGTGACCCTGGCCCCTTAAGAAATATTTTTAAAAACATGCTTTTGCCAACACTAGTATAAACATATGTGCAGTCTCTTCCAGACTATTATAATTTCTGAACCCTTCACGAACACCAGTAAGTGAACACAAGTACTGGGATAGGGTACTGATGTGTTCAACTTCATTTTCCCAACATCATAAACACATAGAGTTGTTTTACATTCATTGTTTTTGTTACCTTGCATTTCATATTTTAGGAAAAAAGAAAAAGAAAGTTCCAGCAGCAGCCAGTGACCCCTCTTTAAGGCCGTCAAACTGAGCTGGACATTGGTTACCACGGGTTACAGAGCAGCTGTGCCCTGATTGGACGGCCCTGCCCATGCCATGGGTCCCACAGAGAGAGGGTTCCCTGTGATCCCCCTGCCTGTGAGGTGCATCTGCTCTCTTGGTAATGAGATTCAGCAGGCCACACGGGGAAGGAGCAATGAACGGCACTTTAAACTGCAGATCTGCCCGGCCTGCCAACCGGGCTGGCACACTACTGTTTCTGTGTGTGTGTGTGTGTGTGTGGAGGGTGTGTGTGTGTGTGTGTGTGTGTGTGTCTGTGCATGCATGCGTGTGTGTGTGCATGTGCATACGTAACATATAACATACATATATGTTATGTATCTCTCTCTCTCTGTCTCTCTTTCCCCAACTCAATATCTCTTACTGATCTGACCATTGTTAATGAAACTGCAGATGTAAAAGTCCACCACTTTATCATCATTGTGAGCTTTCAGCGTACCATATGAAAGACAGCATAGGAACAATTCACAACCTTTGACAAGAGATTGTATGGGGGGAAAATCGGGGGCGGGGAGGGGGGGGGGTGATGTCAAACCACACGACAGATGAGCTTGAGAATGTGCTTCAGCTGGGTGTGTGTGCTGAAAGTACAGCTACTGAGAGCTTTTATTTTATCCACGGGTGTGCTTCGAGTGGCTAACACAATTACAGCCTTTATGATAAATATTCCTCGTATGAATGCAGTTGTGGTCATATACCGCTTTGACCGCACCAGTAAAAAAAATAATAAAATTAAAATAAAAAAATCACAGGAGCACTAAAGGGGATCCGGCACGTCGCAGGCTACCGTTCGCCGAGGGACGTGGCCGTCCCTCCGAAGAAGTGGTGCAGAGATAAAACAGCAGCGGACGGACGCGCGGACGAGCGGACGAGCGGAGAGCCAGGCTAGGCCCACGCGCAGGCACCGCAGCACTCCCACAAGACTGGGCTCGAGGGAAGCCATCTGCACTGCGTTTGAAACTGCGTTTGCCGCAGCTCACGCAGCTGTCCCTCCCGTTCTGCCGTGGCGGTGGGAAGCGTGCTTGCAGGGCAAGGGACACCCAGACAACGCAAGGAGGAAAGCCTCCCTGCTACTACTTGTCTGCATCCTAGGTTTTCAGGCATAAACCCGTAATTATGTAACCGCATAAATATTAGATGGCTTTTGTCTGGAAAAACATTAGCTTATGTGACTAGCGTGTTAAAGCAAGTCGGTTGTATGTAAGTAAATGTCACCAGGTTGTAAACCAAGCTTGTATGCAGTATGATGGCTAGGATACGAATCGGAGTACAATCGTGTTTCTGTTTGCTATTTGTAACGCACGGGATGAACACATTTTTTTTGCACGGTCAGAAAGCAAAAGTTCTGCCTTGTGTTCATTCCACCCATGAACCCAGCCACCTGATTTCACTAATTAGTTCTACCTCCTGGCTGAAGAACTGTGCTAATTAGCAAATCCAGGTGACTGGAACACAATACTGGGGAGGACCTTTACTTTCTGAACATGTATTTTCCACCTCTAATGACTAATGGCACAATAAACACACAAGCACAGAAGTATTGGTTCCCGACGTCAAGACTAGCAAAACAGATTATATTTACACCCCAGATAAATAACTGTTGGCTGAAAGCCTTGTAGTTATGCATGTTTTTTATGGCTTGTGGTTTCTTCAATACCATTGCTTTAAAGCAGGCCTCACAGAAGTAAAATATACAAAAACATATTGATATAAAGTATTTTATCAAGATTGCACAAGGTACTGCATCACATCACAATAAATGGAAAATTATTTAAATGGTAATTTTGAAAATGTACATTACTGTGAAACATATTTATCATGATAATTTCCAAGAGTCAATGTATTTCTAGATAGTATATATATATATATACTCTAACGGTTTATTCCATTTCCGCAATAAAAGCCACAAAATCACCATCTGCACACCATCTAGCACTTGCTGTGACTCATCATCTACAATATATTGGCTCTTTAATTCTCGATTAAAACAAAGAAGAATCACAACACTATGAGACGTGTTATTCTCCATGGCAGGGGTGTCCAATCTTACCCGAAAAAAGCCGGTGTGGCTGCAGGTCTTTGTTTTAGCTCAGCACTAATACGTCTCATTCAACTGATTAACTAATATTGGCCTTCAATCAAGACCTTGAAAAGTAGAACCCAGTGTCTTATTGCTCGGCTAAAAGAATAACTTGCACCCACCACCACCACCATTTCAAATAAGCTAGACATGCTGGGTCAATTTCAGTGTGCCTAGCTGGAGTTTAAACCTCACGTGTAAGCCTCCAGACCACAGAACTGAATTACAACTGGAACAGATAATACTCACTCCACAGCCTTGGATAGCCGTTCCAGTTGTATTGTAGTTCTGTGGCCTTCAATAACCTGAGGTTTAAACTCCAGGGAAGCACACTCCATTGACCACCGCTCCCCAACCCCCCCCCCCCCCCGGTCCACACATTAGAGGGAGGGACAGAGGGACAGAGCTGCAGAGCCAATTAGAAAAGCGAGGGCTGGTGCTAAAAGTCACAAAAAGCCGAACCTTCACAACACTGCCATCCCCAGCCACAGTCAATCAGGCGAGAAGGAGAGAAGTGGTACTTCCTGTAACTGGACATCCATCCATTATCCATTCCCGCTGATCCTGGGAAGGGTGCTGGAGCCTATTCCTAGTGCGCAGTGGGCAAGAGGCAGGAATACACCCTGGACAGGCTGCCAATCTATCGCAGGACACACACACACACACACCATTCACTCACACACTCATCCCTATGGGCAATTTAGAGTCTCCAATCAGCCTACCTGCATGTCTTTCGACTGTGGGAGGGAACGAGAGGAAACCCATGCACACACACAGGAAGAACATGCACGCCTGCCCAAATATATACTTTTGTTCCGAGAACTGTGAAATGGCCATTTCCTCAATGCGACTGTTGCAACACAGACGCGACACAAAGTCCAGTCTCTCCCTCAAGAACGCATTTTTTTATACTGTCTCCATTTAACCTGGTGGGTGGTAGGGGATGGTTTCTGTGATGTTTCAGTAAAACTGAGGGTTTCCACCGAAGGATAAGGCAGTGACGCATAGACAGTAGGTGGTCTTCCTGGAATCTACCGTGAGCGGTTCCAGTAATAGTGTGAGGGACAGGCTTGGTGCATGGATTTCAGCAAGTTAGCCAGATGGAAAAACCACTAATGAATTAATCAGCACTTCAATTACCCTTAAAGTCAGCCGTTGATACAAAAATAAATATTTAGCCATCTTGTTTTACACCATCAGGATGTTTCCTGCCTTTTTAAAGAAACGTGATACTTCTCTCACTACGTGGGCTGTGTCAGACCACCACTCTGTTTAAATATTTCTATTGAACATTCCTGACCGGTTGTGCATAGATTAAAGATCAAGCACTATGGGATTATGGTTTAAATTGGTTTAAATCACTTCAATTTCAATGGTTTCAGGCTCAACCGTTTCATTTCAGAATCTCTTTGCTGAAATTTTATAGCCACGGTTCTACAGTTCTCGTTTAGGGAGTTTGTGAAGGAGGACTTTATGGATTTACAGAAATTGATGATGAAATGTTTCATTTTGCTTGTCTAGCATTTTAACTTGTGACATCATATAAGCACAGCTAGTAAACTAATAGATAACGTGCAGGTGTAGGCCTATATTGGACTACAGAACACAAGTAAGCCATCTCCTCCAGCAAAAAAATATGCCCCAGTTAACTCAGTGCACAAGGTAGTTAGTAAATTGCAACAAATTGCAACATCATATGATGCCACGTTCCAACACCTGGGTGCAAGTATCAAGTTATTCACGATCACATCTGAAGTTAATCAAGCCCTGTACAGGTGCAGTAGGCCTATCTCAGTATGCACAGCTTCCAGCACACGCCCACCTTCGGAAAATCCTCGCGCCCTATGTTCTGCTTACCCGCCGGCAATTTATGGGGGCGACGTAGATATTTACTAAAAGTGAAATGCCGCTTTTGCTGTTGACTGCTTGCGGAAAATAAATGAATTTGATTTCGCCGTTCCGCGAAGAGCTGTCCTGCCATTAACCCGTACCGTGAGCCTAACTAGCCAACACAGCCCTATCGAGGGATTCGAATGACCCAAAATAGTCACAAAACATTGAAACAGTCCTCAAATAATGGTAATAGAGCTTTATCCACGCCGTGATGTGTATTCATTTTAGCTTGTTTGCTGACTGCGGCTGTTGTCCCTTGTTCACTTGAGGAACTGCAGGCTGTATACCGATTGCCAAGATTTATTAAAGCCTTTAAACAACAAATAACACCGCAGACTTTTTCTAAAACAAAGAATATTGCCTTTAACAAATTGTTTTTACTGTACGTCGTATAAAAGGTTCTTAAAATCGCCTCGTCAGCGGATACCCTATTTTGAACAATTTGCTGCTAGTACAGTTGTAAAGTAAAATCCCAATGAATCGTCTTCTTAGTTTTAGTTGATCAATAAAACGAGGGGACGGCTAATATAATGCTGTTGTGGAAGGGGGGCTACTTATTTACTTGGCTACTTATCTTTTTGTCTAGAACACTGCTGTTGGCAATTTGTCCGGAACACGTTGGACTACAGTAAGTGCTGAATTTTTATTACCAGTCCTATTGTCGTATTGCTGATGTTTTGTATCGTAATCAAAAGAGGTGATCTGTACAATAAATATTTTTAAATATATATATATATTTTTAATAAACAGAAAACTTTAACAGAAAATATGCAAATGCGTAAAGCTAGTTTCTGCTCTGTTTAAAAAAAAAACTTACATAACAGTCGCAGGTTTCACCAACTAAATTAAAGTAATCCTCTTTGCACTAATTCGAGGATTTGGTCAATATAGGCTATTTTTCATGATAATTAGCGAGACGTTAACCTCTTGGTAGTAGTGGAAGTGGATTAGCCTCATCGCCTACACCGGTCTCATTGTTCAGGTCAGCTATTTAATAAGTACGCTTATCTCTGTTCGTGCGCTGCGTTGCATGATTTGACAATGAGGTAAAACTACGCAGATACGAGTTGCGAGAGTTTAAGATCACAGCTATGGAAATTGCATCTCGGGGTAACGGCTTGTCTTGCTTAGTTGGCGTTTCGAACGGTGACTGATTTCGAATGACTTGTACCGAAAGCGTTACAGACTGTGCGCTCGTTGAAATTAAATCGTTACTCCTTTCTTACCACACTCGCCGCCCTCCTGGCAGTGCAGTTTCCTGGCAGAGGGGAACAGCGCGCCACGCGCATCCCCCAGAAGTCGGAAACTGGAGCGGAGTTAATTTCACCGAGGACATAATTTCAAATAACGCACATTTATTATTATTATTATTATTATTATTATTATTATTATTATTATTATTATTATTATTCGTGGTTGCTTCTCAGAACTTTGCATTTCATTGAGCATCAAGCTTTCACAGAAAATGATTCACCAATGCACTACTACACACGGCATATTTTTCCCTGTCCTGTAATATGCAGGTATAGCTACTCTCATTGCGATCAATAAGCAATCTAGAAACGTGTATATGTCTACACTTAATGTGAAGACTATACAACTACACAACCAAAGGTATTTCAAACTGCAAATACCATTTTCTGCATTTCAGTTGACAATAGCCACACCTCACTCAAACATGTAATATGCAGGCTGTCATTTCTGTTAATTTCCAGGGTCCCTTACCGTAAACTCCTTGCCCTCGCGCGTAGGGATGGATGACAGAAAATAATAAAATCCAGAAAAGCTCCATCTTCAGCTCAGATCCGTCATAACCTGCAATCAGACCCAAGAAGAAAAAGCGCTCACAATCGTCATTGGTGTGCAGTGAACGAAAGGAACATTGAGACCAAATGCCACAGCCGAACGTGCGCTGTGGAACTCGGAGCTCGCGCAGCCGAGGTCGCAACTATCCCAACTATGAACTGGACCTGTGCGCGAGGTTTTAATAGATACTTGTTCCGCCGGTAAACAACGTTTTCTTCTTCCGCAGATTAAACCGAGAGTTGCAATTTTCAGTTAACCATTTTCAGTTATTGTACCCTATCCCGGAGTGTATAGACAACAGCATCAAATACCTACAATTCATTTGGGTACTTTGGATCACGAGAAGATTACAGGACGACAGGATGTCATGCTACACGGAGAATTTACAGGCTCTAGGGGTGGTTCGTAAAATAGGTGGCGGACAGGTAAGGGTATTACAAGTAGAACACCCCCGAAGAGATGCCGGGGAGACAAATAATTACGTTCCGGGAATTCCAGAAAAACATTAAGAAACGAATTTATGTCAACCTGCTATAACAGTTTTATAGTTGCAAAGTACAAAGCAATACGGTGAATAATAACTAACACCCTGAACATTCATGAAGCTAAATATACCATATTCCACTGTGCACATTAATTTAAAAAGAAACATTGTTAAAATTAAGTTATTGCTGATGAACCCATCACGCTGTGTCAACTAATTGGGTTTACACATAACTATGCTAGTTAATCTGTTGCAGTAGCCTACAGCATAATAAATCTTGATTTAAATAATGTCTAATGTAAATGCCTGTAACGTAAGCGTAAAAGTGAAGCTTACGTTATGAATACATTCAATCAGTGGATTGCCAAGATATTAAAATCGCATGAATAAATTCTGTTTTATTTTGTGAACGCATATGCATGATGTTCTTGGATGACTGTCAAAGAAAACAGACAAACCTTATTACAATTACCATTGGTATGACTATACGCGCGACTCTATAAACACACGGCGCTGGAACCGTTGCGCAAGAAAACAAGTCCACAGCGCCTGTTTTAAATCCGATGAACTTTACATTTTGCCTCACGTATTAGATACCACTCTAAGGAAGCAATGTGGTAAAATCAGCCGAACGACACAAGTTGGTAAATTGGACAGACGGGACCGGTCGTGGCTCCAGTGAAACAATATTCGCTGAAACTTGATTAAATAACAGATATGTAATTTCGAAGTACTTATGCCAAGGTATGTTAAACAATGTCTGTTCTGGGACAATGTATCGACATAACGCGGTGGAAGATGTCCGTAGGCTACAGAATTCTGCAAATGCCGGTGAAGCAGCGTGCTTTCAGACCTTATTATTTTCAATAAATAGTCATCCGTTTCAAATATCGATCATTTTTATGGATGGGTTTTCTTTAATAAAACAGCATGGAATGAGTTTATTCCCCTACATATCACAAATGCACGTGCGACCGCACACACACACACAGAGAGACATCATATATACATCGTATACACACACACACACACACACAATTTCGTTTACCTTTCTCTGAGGTGTATTGAGGTGTATTTCACCTCCTCCGATGTAGGTTGAGATGCCGTTAGCTCGTGCACCCTCGCGCTCACCGTTTCGATGGAGCAGGATAATCCCTTCTCGAGATCCCCTCGGAGACAGCGCAGTACGTGAGCACGGAACTTGGGTATCCTTACTTATCCTGCCCACAGTTGTGGTAACCGTTTGCTCCCGAATGATAATTATATTGAAACTAGTTTCCACTGGAAGATTTTCCGCTTTAATAATCCACGACGTCCGCAGTTCAGACCTGCACAATGAGACTAAAGAACTTTTGAAGCTTTAGCCGTTAGAAAGGATTCTTTGCAGGAGCTCCCTAATTCCAAAAAAGCGACGTCCCCATGGCAGACAGCCTCGTCCTCGTCAAAAGCGAGACGTAGTTCGCGTATAATTATTTGTTTTTTTATTAATGATCTTTATCACATTTCCCCGGCAGGCGTTTATGCAAAACAGAGCAAAGCATCAAAACTCGATTTTCTGGATCTTCATACTCATTTCTGGTATAAATCTCGAGCTATGCCTTCTCAAATCGTTGCCGTTCCTTTTGGTGTCCTGCCCGTCGCCTCCCAGTTCGGTTTTCCAGTAGTAGTGTGTGCGCAGACTGAGAAAGATATCGTCTGTTATAGTCCGAGGCAGGACGAAGACGCCGATGATGCGCTTCGAACAGGTTGCCAAAGCCAGAGCCTCTCTCTCTCTCTCTCTCTCTCTCTCTCTCTCTCTCTCTCTCTCTGCCTCTCTCTATCGCTCTCTCTCTCCAGTGTTTTACACAAGTGCACTGTCGGATGCGCTCGCGCTCTCAAGTTAGTGCGTCCTGCAGTTGTGACAAGAGATCGACTTCAGAGAGGAGGGAGGGAGAGGGAGAGAAAGAGGGGGGAGCAGAGAGATGGGGGAGAGAGAGAGAATGTGCGCTTTGGGGTTTTAATTGTTTTTTTTTTTCTGTTTTTTTTCCTTCTTTTCTGGTCGAGTACTGCTGGAGAGATTCCGCCGGTGGAGACAGCCAATTAAAGCGATGCAGCTGCAAACAGGTCCTGTCTGCAGAGGACTCGCCCCAATTCCCCGAGGACCAATTAAATTAGAAAGAGTCCGGGAAACGAAAGAAAAATCACAATCTTTCTGCCACCACTCCCTCTTCTTTCCATCCTCCCTATCCCCATCTCCCGCTCCATCAGTTTTTCAGTGTCGCTCAGAATGCCTTCAAGACAAAATAAAACTACGGAAGCCTACCACTAGGCGGCATGTTTCAGCTGTTTTAATCTACTGGCCCCTTTCATTACTAACAATAATTCAAATTACAAAAAAACAAAAACAATTATAACAAATTGCAGAACAAAAAAAAACCGCAACTGCAGTAATTCACAGTTTGTATGATAATTTAGTCAATTCCTGAAATTCTTTAAACCAATATGTACAGTGCAAATCAGTGGTTAGGCAGTCCACACAACTGACACAGTCTGAAAGCACTGGAGGGAGTATTATAGTACTGTATCAGTATCAGCTGTGTATGGATGAATATGGCAATTTTTTTCAATTTTGGCCATGGAAATTATTATTATTATTATTATTAGTAGTAGTAGTATTATACCTTATAATACATACATTTTGGGAACGGACATTATGCTAACCCATATGGATTATCTAATTTCTTTTTTTTTTTTTGGGGGGGGGGGGCTCTACCCCAATTTTATTCCCAATTTGGAATACTAAATCCAATGTGTCCCTCAAGAGTCATCTACCATGCGTGGTTCTGCCTGAAAGTTGTACAGATCATTTCGAGCCTGTCCTGTCCAACCAGCAGTCAGTACAGCCTCCAACCTCCCCCAGACTGCCACCTTCCTGTGGGTCTATAGCAGTGGTCTCCAACCCTGGTCCTGGAGAGCTACAGGGTCTGTTGGTTTCCGTAGTGACTCTGCACTTCATGAATCAATTAGAGCAGTTGATTACACAGTTAACTCGACTCACCTGGTGTCCTGGGTCTCAACTGGGTGCTGATTTTAAGGCGAACCAGCAGACCCTGTAGCTCTCCAGGACCAGGGTTGGGGACCACTGCTCTATAAGCTTTGTACTCTGAGCAGAGTGAGGTGCTGTATCTTCTCTACATGATCTTGTGATATATCTGGCTGTCAGTATGCAAACTAATGTTAATTATACACTGCCGTAGACCATGATAGATCATTTTGAAAAACAAAGGAGTAATTCAAATGTAACCTGATGCTTTTTCATCTGCCTTGCAACGAGAAAATTACCTTTAGTTTTTATGATACGAGCTGTGTCACCCATGTTTGATTTGAATTGCGTTAGACATGAAAATTTGAGATGAAGATTACCTGTTATACCTTTTATGTGTAATTTTATCTCAGGATATCAAGACAAGTTGATTTGTACTGAAATAATTATACTCAATCAAAAGTCTAATTTAGCATGTTTGGAGATAATTACCAGAAGCTCTACTGAGAAAATGTGTTAAGTAATTGGGCTTAAATTGAATTTTGCTACAATAATACATTTTGTGTGTGTTTTACCTTGGTGTATTGCCTTCCTGCAATCGTAAGTATATTACGCAGCATTGCATTGCCGTCACTCAGCAGATTCGCTTCTCCAGGTCTCCAGCGTGTGTCGAGCCACACGCAAAGTTCCCATTCTCCCAATCACTGTCTGCAGAAGTGCGAAAGCCTGACTTCCATTCATCCATCCATTATCTATACCCTCTTATATAGATAATGGATGGAAGAGGGGGGGGGGGGCGTGTTGCTGGAGCCTATCCCAGCATGCACTGGGCCGCAAGGCGGGAATACACTCTGGACAGGCCGCCAATCTATCGCAGGGCATACACACAACATTCACACAGCAGGGCATACACACAACATTCACACACCACTGACTCACGCACTCATACCTGTGGGCAATATAGAGTCTCCAGTTGGCCTAACCTGCATGTCTTTGGACTGTGGGAGGAAATTATTATTATTATTATTATTATTATTATTATTATTATTATTCCTGATAATGCATACATTTTGGGAACTGACAGCATGTCATATGGATCATCTCATTTTTTTTTTTTGGGGGGGGGGACAAGTACAGGAATGGCCTAATGTATAGTGCAGTCCCTCTGAGGTTATATGGGGCGACTACGTATATAAAAAGGGCTGTAATTCCTACATGGTTCACCCCACATGGATGGAAATACCCACACATTGAATCTGACAGCCTGCAATTTAACCTCATATTCATTGCTTCATTTATTTCAAATCCAATGTGCTGGAGAACAGAACCAAATCAACAAAAATCGTGTGGGTCAGCGTCCAAATACTTACGGACTGCACTGTAGTTTTCGGGTTTCATCTTGAAGTTTTACTCCTTCTGTGACAGCCCTTTGTTTTGGCTTGGCTCGAATCCGTCCTGTTTTCTACCAGTTTTCATGTAAGCATTTTTTTTTTCTACCTTCTACCAGATATTAAATTGTTTACAGCCCGATATCCATCAAACTACCTTTGGAGAAGACAGGGCGACACATATCTTGTACAGTTTTATATATATTTAAACCTCTCATCTCTGCTCTGTGTGCTGTTAATGTTTCAAGGCATGACAGTAGATGAACAGGTTTAAAACCCAGTGTGACAAAAAACTTTAAAGTTTGTGTCGGGAAATGGAATAAAGAAGCAGTTTCTATACATTCTTGAGAATTTATGTTATTTTTTTTTATTTTTTGCTTTTTGGAGGCATGAGGGTTTTGTACAACATTGATGGAAATGTTGGTTTATAGCAGAGCCGCCCAACCCTGTTCCTGGAGATCTACAGTCTTGTAGGTTTTCACTCCAACCCCAACAAAGCACACCTCATTCAACAACTGGAGATCACGCTGAGCTGCTAATTAGATGAATCAGGTGTGCCTGATTTGGGGTTAAAATGAAAACCTACAGGATGGTAGATCTCCAGGAACAGGTTTTGGCAGCCCCGGTTTACATCATCCCTTTTCTACTGTAATATTCCGTTTTGTTTTTTTTTTGTTTGTTTGTTTGTTTTTTTTTTTTAAATAGATGATCAATAACATGAAGCTTAACACATTCTAATTATTATCATAGCTTGGGTAATCGTAAAATACATGGAGGTTGCAGTACATACCACATTGGCCACCTTTGGTAAATCACAAATCGCACATTATCTTGCTAGCGCGACTGTCAAGGTTAGCCCACGCAAGGCTACCGTATCCGTTGACTGTGATAGCATTGGCAGTATACAGTGCAGCGCAACGATACACCGCTATGATAAACGGCATGGCGGGCCCCCGACGTGGCACTGATTGTATTAGTGATAGAGGGCAATTATAGCTGACTGTGACATTCACTGGGGTTCGGGTCAGGCGCGCAGAGGTGACCCCCTGACTCTGACATACGGTAGGAATCGGCGATTTGGTGTCGGTGTCGGAGAGAAGGGGGGGGGGGAGGAGGGAGGGTCACCGGCGCCCGTGGACAGCTTAACCAGCCATCATAAACTGTGGGGCGGGGGGGCAATCCGGGGGGTCCCAGAAAGCACATTAACCTGCGCGCGTGCGGCTCAGACAGATGGCCTGGACACCGCCGGCCGCGGTTATCGGCAGCGCTGATGAATGGGCGCGGAATGAGAGGCATTATAGCCCGGAGGACACCGCAACAATGGACAGTGTCGTGCGTTTAGCTCGCTGTAATAAAGATGCAGGGGCTTTGGCGGCAGCCTTTACCAAGCACCGTAACGTCCTGGTACGGAAATGTAATATACCAGAAATATATCGCAATAAAATACATTATCAAAATAGTGTTTAGTTTTTAAATACTGATGTGAAATATACATACAGATGCAGGGCTTTGGTGACAGTCTTACTAAGCACCGTTACATCCTGCATGGAAATGTAATATACTGGAAATATATCGCAATAAAATACATTATCAAAATAGTGTATAGTTTTTAAATACTGATGTGAAATATATATACAGATGCAGGGCTTTGGTGACAGTCTTACTAAGCACCGTTACATCCTGCATGGAAATGTAATATACCGGAAATATATCGCAATAAAATACATTATCAAATAGTGTAGTTTAATTGATGTGAAATAATATACAGATGCAGGCTTTGGTGACAGCATACCTTACTCTCATGGAAATGTTATATGAATATTCGCAAAATACATTATCAAAGGTATAATTTTTACATGTAACATAACATTAAGTCATATTTCGCAATATTGATAAATTCAATTTTTCATGAGGTATCACACTGAATATATAATATTACTCATCAAAAAATTAGCCAGACACGTTTTCGGTCTGACTACACCCCCCCACCCCCGTCCCCCCTTATTCAGCCGCAGATATTTTTGGTGAGGAAGAGGAGGAAGAGGAGGATGACGTCGAGCGGGTCGCGGCGCACGTGCGACCCTGGCGAGGCCGCGCCCGGCCCCATCTCTCACGGGCTAATTTGCGGCGGGCGCGGCGTCTGAGGGTTCGATATTTCATAACCTCCTCACATCCGATATCGGACGCGGCGAAATGGTGTGGAGCGGGAGTGTGGAGAGCGAGCGCGTCATTACTGGGGGGGGTGGGTGGGGGGGGGGGGGGTAATGGACTGTATTGATTCCACCCGACGGGGGGATCGCGACTTCATGTTTAAAACAACACTGATCCTCATTAGAGAGCCACAGTAATGGGGAGGGAGGTGCCCACTGGGTTTAACACACCACACACACACACACACCACACCACCACACACCACACAAACACAACACACACACACACACACACACACACACACACACACACACACACACACAAGCACACCACACACACACACAACCACACAAACACACACCACATCACACACACAAACACACACACAACAACACACACACACACACGACACAGACAACACACACACACTGATCTCGACACATAGCAAACCCACACACACACCACACGCACCACAACACACGCCACACACAGCTCACGCTGGTCTGGGGGCAGATGAGGGAGGAGCCTCCTCAGAGGGATCGGACAGATAAACTGGGGTTCAGACTGAAGGTGTCCTCCTTCCTCCTCATTTAGAAATGGAAGGCCTACTCTCTCTCTCTCTCTCTCACTCACTCTCCCTCTCTTACATATACATTATCATTTCCAAATTTTCCATTTCAGGGTGCTTTATTGGCATGACATGCACTGTCTTGCCAAAGCAAGAGTTAGAGAGCACAACTAAAAAAATAAAAATCAACTCTAGAACCTGTTAACTACTGTAATACACACACATTCTTTCTTTCACTCACTCACTCTCTGTCTCTCACACACACATTCTCTTTATCCCTCACTCACTCTCCCTCTCTCACATACACATTCTCTCTCTCTCTCACTCTCTCCTCCTCTCTCACATTCACTCTCTTTCTCTCTTTTCCTCTGCAGTAAGAAGCAGAGAGGTCTAAATATGCCCCGCTGTATTAGCCTCTACACCATGTTAGACTGAGCTCTCTGTGGCTTAAGGACAGGAGCTTTTGCAGCATCCCCACTGGGGCAGACTCAGCGTGTGTAGCTGGAGTTTAAACCACAGGCTTAAACCTGCAGACCACAGAATTGCATTACAACTGGAACAGCTAATCCGTATTTCACAGATTTGGATAGATGGTTCTGTAATGCGAGTTCTGTAGTCCAGAGCTTTAAACCCGAGATTTAAACTACAGCTGAGCACGTTGCAATTGGCCCGTTGCATCTCAAACAAAAACAAATTACGCTCAATTGAGAAACCTACAATAGGTACTCAGTCTTTAAAGTCATCACAGAAGGAATGTATTTGTGTGTGTGTGTGTGCTGGCGTGCGTGTGCGTGCGTTGTGTGCGTGTATGTGTGTGGCTGGTGGTGGTGTGTGTGGTGTGGTGTGTGGTGGTGTGTGCTGTGGTGTCGCGTGCGTGGTGAGTGTGTGTGGTGGTGGTGGCTGGTGTGTGTGCTGTGTTGTGGTGTGCGTTGTGTTGTGTGTGGTGCGTGTGTGTCCCGTGTGTGTGGTGTGTGTGTGTGTTGTGTGTGGTGCTGTGTCCGTGCGTGTGTGTGTGTGTGTGTGTGTGGCGCGCGTGTGCTGTGTTGTGTGCGTGTGTGTGTCGTGTGTGTGTGTCGTGTGTGTGTGTGTTGTGTGTGTTGTGCGTGTTGTGTGTGTGTGTGTGTGTGTGTGTTGTGTGTGTGTGTGTGTGTGTGTGTGTGTGTAGATATATATCACTCATTAAAAGCCAGTCGTCTGGCAGCACAGTTGCGCATTGATCCGCGAGGCTCATCAGAGCCGCTGCTTTGAAGCTGCTGTGAGTGGGAAGCGGCCTCTTTAATGGCGCAGCGTGGCGGGGAAGCGTGTTTCGCACGGTCGCGGCGTTTCGGTGCGGGGGAAAATTCCCTTCTGTTTACCGGGCCGACGCTGACGGCAGCAGGCTGGCGGCTTCCGTCCGGGATCCCGGGGGGCGGGGACACCGCCCGGTTTGAAGAGGCCCTCGCGTTAGCATCCTGTGAAGCCACAGCCAGTCACGAGTCAGCTTGGATGAACGGCAGCGGCCGACCAATGGCGACTGTCGAGAGAGAAATCTGACACACGCGCGTTAAGCCATCCAGACAGAATCACAAATATATATATTATTCTTATCTCACGTCACACACCTTCCATCTTCACAGGGCGTCAGTCTCTCCCTCTCTTTCTCCCCCCTCTCTCTCTCTTTCTCTCTATCTCTCTCGATCTCTCCTACTCTCTGTCTCCCCCTCTCTTTTTCTCTCGCTCTAATTCAAATTAAAGTTGCCTTTATTGGCATGATATACTAAATGTAGTTATTGCCAAAGCATACATCCATAAACTGAATCAGAATAAAATAAAGTAACGATAATAGTAACAATGATATATGTTACGATACAGTATGTGACACCGTATCGTATATAAAACATAATGATATCCGCACATCAAAAGGGGGGCTTTCAGTCAGAGGTGGTGCAGTTGACCCATTACATGCTGGTGTAAAAGGACCCATTACATGCTGGGGATGGTGTAGAAGGTGCCGGGGATGGTGTAGAGGGTGCTGGGGATGGTGTAGAGGGTGCTGGGGATGTTGTAGAGGGTGCTGGGGATGGTGTAGAGGGTGCCGGGGATGGTGTAGAGGGTGCTGGGGATGGTGTAGAGGGTGCTGGGGATGGTGTAGAAGGTGCTGGTGTAAAGGAGGCGTTTCTGTGTGTGCTGTCACTCACCCTCACAGGGGACCGCGCATCCTTAACGAAGCGTACACCTGGAGTCCTGTCTGCCGACGCGTGGCGGAGAACACAAAGAGGCCCCCGGAGCCTACAGACCCACCCCCCCCCCACCCCCGACACACACACACACATGTACACACAAACACGCAACACAAACACCCCCAGAGTTCCCCTCAGCCGTTCAGAAGCCCAGGATCATCTGATTGGTCGAATCAGGCCGAGGGGTAACATCATCGCCGTTGTCCCAGCCCCGCCCCAGCCCCCACCCCCTTTGCTCCTCTTCAGAA
Source organism: Anguilla rostrata (assembly GCF_018555375.3). Lineage (NCBI taxonomy): Eukaryota > Metazoa > Chordata > Actinopteri > Anguilliformes > Anguillidae > Anguilla > Anguilla rostrata. The sequence goes on along the minus strand of NC_057933.1, from coordinate 6,776,469 downwards.
CGCATCACAATAACACCAGCATCACGAGCGTCCCTGCTCACCCCCACCCCCCTCCCCAGCCCCCTCGCCACTTTCAATTTATTATTTTTTTTCTTATCAGCAGCTTTCCCAGCCAATGCGGGGCCATTAGAGGCTGCAAGGAGGGGCCGTGTTTGGGGAGTGTAACCCTCCGGGGATTAATATTGTGTGTGGGCTCGCGAAGGGTCCGCTCTTTGTGTCCGCGACGTGAATACAGATGTCAGCGCGCGGCACGATCACGCGCTCGAGCTCCAGCTCGAGAGGTCCGTTTCTGAACGCGGCTAAACGGCTCTCGGAGTTACCCTCCCCAGATAAGAAGACCTCGTTTTCAAAAAGGCAAGATTCGTCACAGGGAAGGGATTCGTCAATTTATAATTGAGCGTGTGGACGAAAATACCGAATGGCGAATTAGTTATATATGCGCCACTACTTTCGGCCGACTCACGAGCTGAGGAAAGACTGATTGGCTTATGCTAATGTAATGAGAACAATTCCAAAGTCAAAAAGTCTGCACGCCATCACCCACCCAGGCTGCGAATTTATTTGCAATGCCAATTAATGCAACCGCAAAGGGATGCGTCAGCCGACCTTTTTCGTCCTGAACGCGCAGTGACATTAATACTGATCCGGAGATATCGCACGGAAGAAAAACGCTATTCTACTCTAAACAAACAAACAAATAAATAAATGTAAAACACATTCCTGCAAAACAAAATAAAGATCACGGTCGGTGCTAGTACAAAAAAAGCACAAACAATCCATACCCCCAGCTAGTGGGTCTTGGGTCGTTGCAGTTACCAGTTGCAATAAAATCCTCATAAATCTAAAACACGCTGCGGCTACAATACAGAAAAATGTATATGTATAATGATATTATTATGTGACATCTATTTATGATTGGCTCCACATGGCAATATTGCTAAATGTGTTGCTTTACCAAAACAAATGAGGTAGGACCAGTTAATGTTGTTTACAGCTTGTAGTTTTATACCAGGTTACCAGCCCCACATCTAAAAACATCTATGCCAGATATGCTATCTATGTTTTCACCTTAAAATCAGCACCCAATTCAGACCCAAGTAACCAGGTGAAGTAAGTTAACTGTGAAATCAACTACTTTAATTGATCAATTTAGTGCAGAGTAACAACAAAAACCATCAGAGCTGTGGTTCTCCAGGACCAGGGTTGCGGTCCCCTGATCTATGCCAACGCCAGTGCAATTCATATGAGTGCACGTGTGACTCCTGGTGGTGTTTTTGATTATCATTGCATGCTACTGCTCTGTCATCACCACGATAGTGAAATGCACCGCACATAACAGTATACAGTATATAAAATTACTTCCTATAAAGTCACCCAGGCAATGTTCTCAACAAAATATCTCTGCAAGGAGATACTTCTTTGTGCTTTGGACCACATCAGACAGCAAATGTTGTAGTTGTCATTGCTGTAGCGGTTTTAGGGGGGGTGGGGGGGTGGGAGGGACTCATATTGAGGCAGGAGTTCTATCTGGAAATGTTAACATGATTCACAAAACATAAGCACACAGTATTCACAGAACCCAGTGGTAGTGAGGGAGACAGATCTTCAAAGTCAAGGTCAAAAAAGTGACCGATAAGAATACAGTATTTCTGTGGTGTGAATGCTGTGATTAGATATTTGGCTTCTGATTTTGGTTAAAAAAAATAAAAAAATAATGGGTTTTATTTTTTTTTAAAAGACTGCAAAGTTTGCTGCCCTCTGGGTGATTGGGCACAGGTAACACAAATACAATTTACAAGTGCCCGTGATTAATGGTGTCCCACTCCCTTGGCACTGAATAAAAATCAGTACCTGAGTGTATCTGGGCAATTCCTGTGGAGGAAAACAATTGATTAATTGGCCAGACATGGAATGCAAGGCGGCCCATTCTCATTCAAAGTAGCTGAATTAAAAAGTAGACACAACAGAAATTACATCACACGCAGCTTGTGGTGGTACTATTTTATTTTTATTTTTTTTTTGATCTAACAGCTGGTCCCATATCTGTTGAATACCTCCGTTTTTAACAAAGAGGTGTTCTTTTTTATTTTTTATAAAAGGTAGCACTAAGTGTTCTGAAGCTCCTGGGACTAACTAGTTTCACCTCTGCTACAAAACTGCCGTATACAGAAAGGATCAATATCCTTTCACTATTTTTAATGTTTTTATATACTGTATATTGGAAACTCTGAGGTATTTACCCTTTTAAGTCAATTAGAAGTCACTTCAGAATATCACCTGCGTTTCTGAGGGTGACAAACTTGCCACAAACTTGCCACAAACACAGCGTTCACTCTTGCTTGGTGCTTCACAGTTTAAACCAGGGGTAGGTAAAAAGGGTCACATCTGTTAATGAATCTCATGCCAACTTCTGTACTTAATTATTGCATTAGCCCAGTTATTTAGCACTTGATTTTTTTTTTTTGATGCAAGCTCATGAATGACAGCTGAAGTCTGTCCCCGTGTCCCAACATGAAACCTCTTACTGCGGTCTAGTCTACGGTTGAACCAGCGTTCAGCTAATTAGCGAATTTGGCCAGTGTAACCGGTGACGGCAAAAATCTGCATTTACACCAGCCCTGCAGGGTGTAACTGACACCATGTGACGGCAGGAACAGCTACACAGGTGCAGAGAGGTCACGGGAGCCACTACAGGACCATGGACAGCGACTTTTAATGACATTGTGTTACATTATTTATCTTCCTGACCGATGTCCCTATCCAGAGGAACTAATATGGCTCATTTCTTTTTACACATTATCCTTTTATACACTGGATAGTTTTACCGAAGCAGTTCGGGTCAGGTACCATTCTGAAGGGTACAGCAGTGGAGTGGTGCTGTGCCTGGAGCATTTGAACCTGCAACCTCTTGGCCATAAGTGCAGGTAACCACAGCACAGCACTGTTACCTTCATAATTACTGATCACTAGAGGTCCTGCCTGTTACCTCATCGCAGGGATGACGTAAAACCTTGGATTCATTTACACACATTTTGCATCCAGTTAATGCACTTGGCGGGTGGCGTTATCCAGGTTATGTTACCCCTGCATTTCTTTAATATACAGTCCATTTATAGAGCCGAATATTTGCTGAAGCAGTACAGATTACGTTGCTCCAGGGTACAACAGCAGTGGGTCGCCTGGGATTTGAACCTGCAACCTCTGAGTTTGAAGCACTATTCCATAAACATGAAACTACCAGGCTGCACACTAATTTGAAGTTGGACCGGCTGGAGCTTTGCTGGGGTGTTTGTTTTGATGTTTTGGGAATATTATTTTTGTTGAAGTTGAACATATTTGTTTTGACTGGTTTTTTTTATTTGTTTTTTGACTGTTTGCTTGCTTGCACAGCTTAAATGCTCGTGCTACAGTAAGCGCCAAACATGGCTATGCCTCTATTCTTATTCCCACCCTGCTCCCAGTACAGGCGTGTCACACTGACACGGCCATTTGTTTATCTTCAGCGTTCCGCACTGAAAGGAATGGTCTGAAAACATGCGCACATTATGTCCATTAGAAACACCATCAAACATCTGTGGCTGCAGACCTGTTCAGTATAAGAAGCACTCACTCGCCAGGACTGCGTCACACTGCATTAATCTTGAGCTCGGCTAGCGGCTTGAAGATCATCATTCGGATGGTTTGGGTGGGGAGACGCAACTTATCGTTGATCCAGGACGACTCCACGAGCACCAAGGGGCCTGTTGGAATTTGGAACTCAAGCCTCCTGTGATGTCACAACTGGTTTCGTTGGGTCAGACGAGCCCAGTCACCAGGTCAGGCGGGATCTGGGACAGGTAGAAAGAATCGGCCTGGGCAAAGCACATATTCAGTGCCCCTAATCCCCCCCCCCTCGCCCCCTCCTTCACCCACCCCCCCCCCCCCCAAAATGAGCGATGCTCCCATCTAAGACAATTGATGTCACAATCCAGCAGCTGCGGCCCGGGCGATAAATGGCAGTGAGATTGCGTGTGTGCCATTAGCAGGGTGTGGGGCATTACTCAGTGTCAGGGAGCCTGTTAAGGCAGGAGGGACGGACGCCGGGCCGCACTGGGCACGCTCCGTCACTCGTCCGGTTTTCCTGTCCCTCCGTGACGGGAGCTGATGCGTTCCTGCGTCTCCATTATAACGGGGACATCAGTATTCCGGCCCCGGCGTTCCGACCTCGGCGTTCCGAACCTCGCCGCGGAGCGGAGCGCCGCTCCTGTCCCGTCTCGACGCCGCGGGGATTCGGGTCCTGACAACCGTCCTGAGAGGCTTCTGAGGGAGGACAGGCACAATGATAATGATGATGATGATGATGATGATGAGGATGAGGATGAAGATGAGGATGATGGTGATGATGATTCCGGTTTGTTTTCGTTACCCCTGCCTGGAGGGGTAGGATTCCTGAAGCAAGGCAGTTCCTCTTCAGCACACGCCTCTTTCACAGGGCAAATGAAAGGCGAATTTGTTTTGATTCCATTATTGTCAACTAAGGAGCACTCTCATAACAGATGTGTTAAAAACAGCACAAAACATGCAAACACGCCTCCATGTCTAGGTAAGGACAGCACACTTTGTGTTACTTTCAACACAGTCTGTGTCATAAAGTCTCCCTTTATAGCACAAAAGTAGTAACTTTTAAAAAATAGTTTAAAGTAACACAAAAGTTAGTAACACCTTGTTACTAACAGTTGTACATGGATGTACCTTCAACACAAACCACCCGTCCCCACCCATTTTCGCCCCACTTGTATTTATCAGATATAGTTCACCTCATATAAATTTTAAGGGCACCAGTGTTCACACCCACCCTAACCACTCAGTCCCAGTCAGTCCGCTGTCCTTCTGGACCTACCACATCGGTCACAGTCTCAGCCCCACATTCTGAAGAGCCCGGTCAGTGACCGAAACCCCTATTACACGGCTAACGAGGGGTTCCCTTAAACATCTTTAAACGATGCTGGAGCAGAGCCCAAGATCTCTGGCAGGCCTGAGCGCCCTGCCATCCATCCACACCTAAAACTGCTGGACACAATTCAACCTACAGAAGACAACGAAGAAGAGAGAAATTGTCCCTGGTATGTACCGAACCAGCATAATGGTATTTTGTTTTGTATTATGGGTATGTATGTGTGTGTGTGTGTGTGTGTGTGTGAGCGTGTGTGTATATGTGTGTACGTGTATTTTCTATAGAAAAGTCGTGGCTAGGCCATATACATTCTTATAAGCACACTTGATATTTATCATTTAGTGTGTCCTTTGGATGTTTGGGAATTGTGTCATTGTGACGAAACTGTCAAACGTTCACTCATTTTTAAGTTAGCGGGACAGTTTGTAGATTATGGGGGCAGTCTTTAGGTCATCCTTTATCGCAGAGGGTCAGTCGCAGGGCTAATTTGTCTTTCTGCTCATCACGGCGTTATTTGTCTGTACGCTAGCGAGTGCTACCTGCTTTTCACTTCCCATCATGCCCTGCCGAATGATGCAATCTTTCTGCTTTTTTTAAATATTCTGGGGTTGTCTGCTTTGTATGATTCTTATCCTGCTCTTATGTCATTGTCTTCTAATGGCTTCTTCCATTTAACCCAGGTGCTGCAGCTGAGAACTAGCCCGTTGGCCAATAGCGCCAGACATACTAGTAATGTTGATTAATGTGCACTGTCCCTGTAAGAAGACATTTGTAAAAATGAAAATAAATAAAATAAAGTGTCCCTCGTAAAATGGCCAGGTAGCTTGTGCGCTTTTTTATCTGACTGCCAAGATAAACCTTATGTTTATCAAAGTGTAATTTTTTTAAATCTAATCATATAAGGACAAAAACCTTTCACCAGATTATCAGGTTTCGCTCAGATTTTGGAGGGATCGGACGCTGGCTGACCGGATGTGGGGAGCATCTTGCTTTTGGGAGTCGAGACAAAATATTGGGGTCACATAACAGTTAGGGAAATGGGCTGGTATCCCCAAGGGTGTGGAGGGTTTTGATTTGAACGGCTCCAGTAAAACGTCCAGCTCTGTAAATGAAGTGCGCGCTTTTTTTAAACTCCATATAAGTGTCTGCTGAGTGCTGAGATCTAATAAGCCTGAGCTGCTGGGCTTTCAGGCTCACTGACCCAATCAGACACATTTTTAGCCTGAGAGGGGACCCTGGGGATTCTCCAACAGGAAGACCGTCTTTGTTATGGTTCAAATATTCCGCTTACTGAACAGGAAGTTCACTCCGAGCAGTTTACTTCCATCCAGTAGCTATCCTCAGGAGGAGTCCCTTGGGCGAGCTGTGGGGGGGCGAGGCTGGCGGCAGGGTTGCACATCGCCGAAATTCATGCCGGAGGCGCGTAATTGGCCGCGGCGTAAAGGCCGCACGCAACCGCCATACCCGGAATATTCCAGAGCCGCCACGGTCACTTGAGTCACATTTAACGTTTAAAAACCCCCCCCCCCCACGTAATATTTCTGAATATGTGCCATCTCCAAAGGCAATTTCCTCGTCGCTCTCGAACATGCCCCCCGGGTGTAGGGCAGAACGACCGACCCTGCGGACTTTCAGACACGCGACGAAGCCCTAGCGCAGAGCGCACACGGAGAGGCACCAGGGCTCAGGTGGAATGCTAAATGTGGAAAACCGTTTAAAAAAATAAAAAATAAAAAATCTCCTGCAGGCCTCGAGCGGCGACCTTCACAGGAAGCGCCCGGCGCACGCCGCAAAAAATAGGGCCCACCAATCAGAGGCCGGAGATTACCCCCCCCCCGCGGGCAGGCGTATGCCCCAATGTGCCAAATGAGCGCTAATTCAATTAGTAATCAGCCAATGACATCTCCGGTCTCCAAGGCCTGCGCAGCGGAGGGAGAAGAGAGCGATAAAAAATCAATCCCGACTCATCACACAGCAAAAAAAAAATAAGAAGAAGAAAAAAAGACTGGCTGGCTCAAATCGCATACCCCCCCCCCCCCCCGCACCCACCAGCACACACATGCATACATTTCTGGGGGGGAGCGGAGGGGTGGGGGGGGGTTGTGGCCATTTGAGTGTCAGAACTGGGTATCCTTGCTCTTCAAGGACTACATTCCAGGAGAATGAAATGAATCGCATTTTCACTGCAGCAAAATATAATAGATATTCATACATTTTAATAAGTCCCTCTCAATCAGCTGCTGATTAACATCACAAGAGGGTTGCTCCAATTGCTCTGCATCGAGCCACTGAGAAAAGACCTCCTCAGGCTCTGCATTTAGCAGGGCTTTTTAAAATTTATTTATTCGCAATTTGTGTGTACGTGTGTCAGATACGTCTTTTTTGCCAGTACTGTAAGGCTGATTTTACACAATGCAAAGCATAGACAGTCTAAACCATTGAATAAATGTAAGGTCAGATCCACCTTGGCATTTGTCATTATTATTATTATTATTATTATTATTATTATTATTATTAGTATTATTTCCAACTTAACATTCCTTAAACTTAGTATAAAATTGTTGTTGATTTTGTTCTTAGTATTCTATTATTATTATTAGCATAAAAATAAAAAGAGAGGAAACTCACCTCACCAGCTTGTGGCACGCACTCGGGCTGTCCAAGGCTGTCATTTTGCATAAAGGTCAGCTTGGGGGGGGCGGTGGTGAGTGTGTGTGTGTGTGTGTGTGTATGTGTTTGAGAATGTGTGTGTGTGTGTGTGAGTGTGTGTGAGTGTGTTTGTGAGTGTGTGTGTATGTCTGTGAGTGTTTGTGAGTGTGTGTGTGTGTGTATGCGTGTGTGCGTGTGTGCGTGAGTCAGTGAGTGTGTGTGTGTGGGTATGTGTCCCACTGCCCTAAGGATGATGGGTTAAGGTATGAGATGTATGCTGACACTGAAGAGGCTAGACAGAACCGGGCGGGGAAAACCTGCTGCAGGAGGAGCACCGCCTCCCCCCATCCCCCTCCCCCAACCCCCCCCCCCCCCTCAGCGCTACTGGGGGGGCCAGTTGTCTGCAGGGCCCACCGGGCCAGATTATGGTGAATTATGGTCTCATCAGAAGGTAAGGAACAGTAAATGATATTGTTGGATATTGCAAGTTAGATTTTCAGCGGCAGACGACGGCGGAGGTGAGCAGAGGTAATGGTATTATCTGTCATGTCCCAGTTCCCCGTTAGGAGAGGAGGGGGGCAGGGGGAAGGGGGGCGCGCAGGGAAGGGTGTTATGCTATTCTTAGAGGCAGTAAAACGCTAGCCTCACAAATGGAGCGGGGCAATGAGGAAATGTGGGCTAAAAAAGCACTAGAACCCCAACTCTTTTTTTTTTTTTAATTGAGCAGTTCAAAATAAATAAATAATTAATAAAGAAATAAAACAAGAAGCTCGCTTAGAGAGAATTACTTAAACAAGCATTAGGGAAAAATCAGGACCAATCCAATGGTCCCAACACAATAACTATACCGGTCTTATATACACTGTAAGTGTCCTCTTCCATAAGATAGAAAAGTAAGGCAAGTAAGGTGGCAATTGCTGAGTGAAAACCATCACATTTGTCTTTTTTTTTTTAAAATGAAGAATTTAAAGTGAAGGCTGGTGACTAGAGGAGTGTCGCAGTTAAAAGCCTAGCCTTGTCATTTTTCCATATCTGACATCCTAACTTGAGAAAATGAAACTGAACTCTTCTGTCGCTCCCATTGTCACTTCCCGTCACTTGCACCGCACATTGGGAGATTAAAGTTGAGCGATTTCACCAGGAGGCATATCGCTTATGATACAGGATGTTCCCAGGGCTCAAAAATGTAGATTCCTTTCATGCACAGCAGTTCTGAGACACAGCCCAAAGGGAGGGACGGGAGCAGCTAATCTACCTTAGTTTTTAAGCTTTCTCCCCCATGCCAACCCCCCCGGCCCCCCTCCTAGTTTCGGGGTCAATTTCGGGGTACGTGGACGGAGGGGGGGCGGTCGACGCCTCTCCCGGTGGACTCTTCAGAAAGGCAGCAGGACACAGCGCAACTGGCAGGCCTTATTTTTAAAAGCCACTTTCACTGCCCTTGCTGACTCTGCAGCCTCCCTCAGTGTTACAGAAGATGGAGAGGGGGGGAAAGAGAAAGAAGGAGAGAGAAAGAAGAGAGAGAGGGAGGGGGGAGAGAAAGGGAGGGAGAGAGAGAGAGGGAGGGAAACAGAGACAGAGAGAGAGTGTATGAAAGAGTGAGGGAGAGAGAGAGAGAGAGAGAGCAGAGAAAGGGAGAAAGAGGGAGAGAGGGAGAGTGGGGGAAGGGAAAGAGAAAGGCAGAGAAGGCAGGAGAGAGAGAGAGAGAGAGAGAGACTGGCAGGGGTCTAGCCTCTCTGTTTCTCTCCCTCTCCATCCCTGCGACTCAAGCTAAGGAGGCAGTGCCTCAGCTTTTGTGGTTCCCAACAGGAGCTTGTTAGACCGCCTCGAACCTCACAGCCCCCCACTCCTCCAGCGAGCCGCTCCACTTTCCCTCCCTGCATGGGCACACAGACAGCTTCCTTTTTACCACTGGCCCTCAACAGAAAGGCCTCCACAAAAAATATATATATATATTTCAGTGCTGCAGCCCAGAACTCCCCATCTAAAGCTGCAATCGGAGTGGGCTCGGTGGAGGAGGATCAAGAGGGAAAAACAGGGATTGTGTTCTTTGCTTTCTTGGTTGCATTCTTTTTTTTTTTTTTAAAGATCGGTCTTCACTCTTTAAAAGGTTTTACGGAGAGGTACATAGAGCACAGACCAGAAACGTGCTGCAAACCAGTAACCTGCTAAATTTGAGCTATTCTCCCTGTGTGAATTGAGATTCTATTTTAGAATAACAGGTTTCAAAAAAGATATTTATAGTTAACTAAGTAACAAAGTCACTTTCTGAGGATGATGGTAAACTGTCAAACCAGAGGGAAATATTATCATCCATTTACTGCCTAATGAGTACCTATTCACAGATGTTCAGATGCCATAGCAAGTGGGCATGCATTTATTAAATGTATCTGAACACATATCCCTAATGATGTGGATCCCTATTCCTGATTCTTTCCAAAAATTTAATTTGTGAGATATAAAAAAAGATACACTACCGTAATCATATAGACATTAAGTAAATTAGTTTATTTAGAGAAGTGAAATTGACTGCCTTCTTTCTCATCACACTTAACTGTATCCGTGTGCAGTTGGGTGGAACTGCCCCTTCCCCGGCGAAAGACTGGCATTCTCTTCCTTTTCCCTCAGCACAGTGCATTTTGTTTCCTGGACAAATGCGTTTCCGGGAAGTTCTGAAAGTCATTCGCGAAGCGTGTGGAGGTCGAGGCTGCCCCCGTTCGCCTTGGTTTCGACGCAGTAGATCATTCGGGGGGGTTGGTGGGGGGTAGGGGAGGGGGGGTTGGATGAATTTTTTCTTCTCCCTAACCCCCCCCACCACCACCACCACCACCACCACCCCTCCGTCTGCATCTCGCTGCTGTTATTTGTTAGCGCCCGCTGTCTGTAATGCGAGATTACAGCAATTAGCAATTAGACACAAGCGCGGGAGGCCCGGAATTTATGCTTCTATCTGCCCCTCCGAAGACGCGCTGGAGCAGGATGTCATCGGGAAATTTTATCACTGGTTGGTAATGGAATCCAAGGAGGCTGAGAGATTGTGTTGTCACGGCGATCTGACAGACGATCTGAGGTCCAGCGCAGGCCCCGCCTCTCCTCTTTGCTGTATCCTGGGGGGGTTGTGGGGGGAGGGGGGTGTGGTGAAGGAAGGACAGAGAGTCCAGGCCTCATAGCAGGCTTGGGGGGGTGGGAGGGGGGGGGGTTTGATGTGGAAGAGGTGGCACAGGGTTTGTTCATGCGAGAACAGCTGCCGATGAGAGTTGAAAGAGACAACACACACGCACGCACGCACACACACACACACACACACACACACACAGGGCTGCCTCAGAGATTTTTTTTTTGGGGGGGGAGCTAAGAAAAATTGCACTTTTCTTTCTGCGAGATTGTGATCACGGAACGGAACAGAACTGGGGGGTAGTCTGATGCTGTCTTCTTTTAGGCCCTAACCAGCAACGGTGACATTCCCATTCTGACAAGTACACACGCAGACAAACACACACACACACATGCACAAACATATACACACAAACACACACACACACACACACACACACACACACAAGCACACAAACACATACACACACAAGCAACACAAACGCGCACACACACACGCACACAAACACACACATGCACACAAACAAACACACACACAAGAGCACACAAACACACACACAAGCAACACAAACACATACACACACACACAAGCACACAAACACACACGCACACAAACAAACACACGCACACAAACACACAAATGCACACAAATACACACGAAGACAAACACACACACACACATGCACAAACATATACACACAAACAAACACACACAAAAGCACACAAACACACACACAAGCAACACAAACACATACACACACACACAAGCACACAAACACACACGCACACAAACAAACACACGCACACAAACACACAAATGCACACAAACACACACACAAACAAACACACACAAAAGCACACAAACACACACACAAGCAACACAAACACACGCACACAAACACACACACAAGCACACAAACACACACACCAGGATACAGAAAGACAGACAGCACAATGCCATCATTCACTGTACGATTAAACGTATACCAATGGCATCCTGTTAACAGAAAGGTATTGAGTAGCTCTCGCTAACAATAATTTGCAGGTAACACGTGATTGGGGGGAAAAAAATATATCATAAAGGCCCTTTCAGCAGTATGGGGACCCTAGCCAGTATTATAGTGCCACGGGCCTTTGGGTTGACTGGAGTGTTACCGCCTTAACTTCGGAGGGCACCTGAAATGTTTCGACTGTCCAGCCATTTTATTCCGGCTATTAAACTCCCCCCAACCCTCGCTGACCTCAAAACCACAACCAGCAGTACACTAAGCCCCGGAACTTTCCTCCACCGGGGAGAAAATTCATCTCAGAAAACAAACCGTTCCTCCGGCTTGCGTTAGGAGACCTGGGGACAGAAAAATCAATTGCGGCAGCTGCCCAGACAGGGAAATAAAGGAGGCATTACAGTGGGGGCCAGCCTGCGAGAACTACAAATTAATAAGGAAATGTTGTTCCATAAAAAATTACCAACCATATCACGGGCCGTTCAAAACACACTCACCTGACACATTCACAGCCAATAGAGTGGAGCGTCTGGCGGCGGCATTCAAATCAGAGGAGGAGAAGCCAAGGGTCCATTTTTACCCAGAGATTAACCCAGGAAGGGGAATCCTCATTCACCGAACACGCCACACTCAAGAAACGAAACGCCCCTTCATTTTCTCCGACGTTCCTTTAAATCTCGTGGTCACTTCGGGCCTGAAAAGGAAAATGGGACCAGGATTCCAATCGAACAGCTGTTTAAATTTGTCCCCAAAACATCTGCAGGGTCATCGCAGGCCTGTTTGTGAAGAGCAGATTTGAGCAGGGCTGCTTCACCACACCGGACCCAGGGTTTACACCCAAGTTCGGGAGACGGCCATTTTGTGACAGGCCATCGTCTCTGAAGTAGAGGCAACGTTAACTTTAACGGCCAACGATTAATTCATCCTTACACACGCCCCGCGAACACGCACGCACTTTGTAAACAATTTACAGCCAATTTAAAGAAAGTGTAGCACAGTAACCCAAGCAGGGATAGTTTATTGGGTGGGAATTTGCCCGAATCCCCAGTTAATGGAGCCACTGAAATCACCACAAAGCTCCTCGTCGAAGCCTCTCGAGTTCTCCGAGCGGAGCTGCTGCTCTGAACGTTACATCTCATTTCTCCCTCGACAGATCGTTTGAAACGGAATCAAACTGCAAACACATCGTCCCGTTTATAAGTTTGTCAATATTCCTGATTTCGGGCTGGCAGTTAAGTAGTAAAATTATAGAAGAACCCAAACTTCACACCGCCAGTTGTGCCGGGAACTCTTTGAGATCAGAGCATCTTTCGAATTTCACCAAGCACGACTACAGTAGTATTCCCTTAGTAACACCCTGAGGCATTAACAGTGACATTTGTGTCATAAAGATTTCAGGCAGGTGTGGCCACCATTTCACCCTCCTCGATTGCACAAAGGCCTGTGATACTAGTGTGCCTTTTCGCATTACATTACATTGCAGGCATTTGGCAGACGCTCTTATCCAGAGCGACGTACAACTAAGTGTATAACCATAACCAGGAACAAGTGTGTTGTTGAAAACCCTAGAGAGAAGTACCGTTCCAAGCGCACGGAGCGACCGTGTAGTTCAATTTGGACCCTGTAGATTAATCTGATCGACAAACAAAAAGCAGCAACAAAAGTAAGTCTATGCCAATAATACCGGCTATAATAATTAAGTGGGCACGAGTGCAATAACTAAAATAAACTAAGATAAGCAGCTTAGCTAGCTACAAACCTAAGCTTACATGGTCAATTAGAGACTACAGGGAGGTGGGGAGGGATGGGGAGAGGCTCTCAGTGAGAAAGTGTGCAGAAAAAAAAACTTGGGTGAAGACTAACGGGATTCCAGGAGACAAAAACAGTAACACCACCCCCTCATGTAACCGATTGATTAATCGTGATGATAACACTGGTTCTAAGTGGGAATCGTACACCGTAAAGTGACCGGGATACAATTACCCGTCTGATTTTGCTCTTCAAATAAGTGCAGACAATCCTATTAAGACAATCGACAATCGTCCGAATTACACCCTGCTCGTCCAGGAAATCGGCTCGTTAGAACGTTGGGAAATGAATTAATCAATCACGCAATTTAGATATCATCAACGGCATCGGACAGGTCCCCACCCACAGAAAAGCGTTACTCTCCCATTACTCTCATAAGGAAACACTTGTCAGTTCAGAGAGTGGGGGCAGTTGGTTTCAAATATCCTTTAACGCATTTTGCTTGGACTTTTATTTAGTTAAGACAGGAAGCGGGAAGGCGGAGTGACGACAAACAGTTCTACGGTCCGTACAGGCGTGGTCACGCACTCGCTTGTTTGCAGTCCGTCTTTTGGTAAGTGGATTAATTTTGGCCCTCAGCAGCGCCTGTCCGCAAGGTGCCGTCTGGTGCCGCTAAGTCCTGTATCAGTTTACCGCCAAACCCCACCTCTGTTCAATAAGCCCAGCCGACAGCGTGCCAGCAGGGAGGGGGGCGGCATTAACACGAGGGGGGGGGGGGGTACAGGAGAGGGGACGCCGAGCGCAGGACTGAAAGAGAGCGATAATGGCGGAATCGCGGAAAGCATCCCGCCCACCCGGTTCAGCTCCAGCTCCAGCTGGCAGACGGCCTGACGCGGCCGCGTTTGAAGCAGCCACTTCAATCAAAATTTTTCCCCGTTTTTTTGTTTTCTGTAGTGCTAATTAAAAGATAGCGGTCACAGGGCAGGGGCATCGAGACCCCACCCCCCCCGCAGCCCAAAACCACCAACCCGTTGACTCAGTGTGGAATGGCACGCAGGGCCTGTACAGTAACACACACACACACACACACACACACACACACTCTGACCCAAATGCTCCTATACAGCAGCAAATACACACACTCTGACACAAAGGCTTCTGCACAGAAACACACACACTCTGACGCAAATGCATCTGCAGAGAAACACACACTCTGACACAAAGGCTTCTGTACAGAAACACACACACACACACACACACACACACACACACTCTGACCCAAACGCTTCTGTACAGAAATACACACACTCTGACACAAAGGCTTCTGTACAGAAACACACACACACACACACACACACACACACACTCTGACCCAAAGGCTTCTGTACAGAAATACACACACTCTGACACAAACGCTTCTGTACAGAAACACACACACTCTGACACAAACGCTTCTGTACAGAAACACACACACTCTGACACAAACGCTTCAGTACAGAAACACACACACACACACTCTTACACAAACGCTTATGTACAGAAACACACACACTGACACAAACGCTTCAGTACAGAAACACACACACACACACACAGACGCGCAGCGGGGCTTTGTGATGAAGCACACACACCGCGGCGCGGGACGCAGGCGCGGGGGGGGGGGGGGGGGGCGCGGGGGAGCCGAACAGCCGCGCCCCCCCGAAACGAGAGGAGGCACGGTGAATACGCACCCCGCCTCACCGCAAAGGTCGCCGCCGGCAACCCGCGGGCCAGCGCCTTTTATACCGCCGAGCTCTGCGCACAGCGGTCTCACCTGCTGGCCTTCTGATGTGCCGCGGGGGCCGCCAGGAAGCACTCTGGACAAACGAGCACTCTGTACAGGACAACGTTTGCAGTACACCGGCCCCCATCGCCAAGAGCGCCCCCAACCACCACCCACCACCCACCACCCACCCAGTCAACACCCTGCTGGAATTAGACACACTCGAACTTTCGCGGACAGTGAAGTCTCACACAAACTTAAATGGACAGTGAAGTCTCACACAAACTTAAATGGACAGTGAAGTCTCACACAAACTTAGACGGACAGTAAAGTTTCACACAAACTTAGATGGAGAGTGGAGAGTTAAACACAGAGTCAGACAGAGAGTGGAGCCTCACACAGTGTTGGACAGAGAGTGGGGTCTCACACAGTGTTGGACAGAGAGTGGGGTCTCACACAGTGTTGGACAGAGAGTGGAGCCTCACACAGTGTTGGACAGAGAGTGGAGCCTCACACAGTGTTGGACAGAGAGTGGAGCCTCACAGTGTTGGACAGAGAGTGGGGTCTCACACAGTGTTGGACAGAGAGTGGAGCCTCACACAGTGTTGGACAGAGAGTGGGGTCTCACAGGTTGGAACAGAGAGTGGGTCTCACACGTGTTGACGGAGAGTGGAGCCTCAACAGTGTTGGACAGAGAGTGGAGCCCACAGTGTTGGACAGAGAGGGGCCTCACACAGTGTTGGACAGAGAGTGGAGCCTCACACAGTGTTGGACAGAGAGTGGGGTCTCGCAGGTGTTCAGAGTGCAGACGGCAGACTCGACCTTTAAGCTGGACGTGGGGGGGGGGGCGCGGGGGCGGCTCTGTAATCCGGACAAATGAAATGTGTGCGTACGCGGCGTGGCGGGTGTCGGCGAGCGGCGGGGGCCCCGCCGCTGAAAGAGAAATCGATTTTTCCAGCGATCGATGGTGACCGACGACGCGGCCCTGCTGGGAGGGACATAATCCTCTGAGCCGGGGAGAGGCGAGACCCACTGAGCGTGCTCGGAAAAGACCGGGGGGAAACGGGAGGGACCCGCTGCGGGGGAGGAGGAGGAGGAGCGGGCCGGGGGGGGCTGGGGGGGCTGGGCCCACCGGCGACGACACCGATGGACATCGCGGAGCGATCTCGACGAACAGCGCTATCGACGCTGACCAGCACTCCCGAGGAATTGTGGGAAGGTCAGAGACTGGTCATCTACAGCAGGAGGGTGTGTGTGTGTGTGTGTGTGTTTAATCCGCACTCTTCCCGTCCGCGTTCGCTAACACGCAGTCATTTTCGGAGAGGACGTCTGTACTGCTGTTCCCCGGGGGGGTTGTACCCACTCAAACGGGGTGGAGTATTAAATTAACAGCCATCGTGTTAAAATATCAGACCGCATTTAGAGCACTGCGTCAATTCTGTGGACCGCACTACAGAAACAAAACAGATCTTACAAAAAAAAGATTAAACCCAGATCTCTAATGTTAAATTGTAAAGAAAGATTTAAGATACCCAATGTCTTCAGACACTTCAAAAGAAGGCTAAGGGGATGCAGTCGTGGTTTCAAAAATTTTAAAGAAGGTCAAAGCAAACGTATCCTGTGTTCTGTCCGCAGAACACGAGAAGGTAGAAATTTAAAGGGACGTTTGGCAACACGAGCCTTCCCAGCTGAACGATACCGCTCTTAAACCCAACACACAACACAGACACCACACTTCATCCAATCCAGTTTATTCCTTTCAGCAAAAAGGGGAAAAATAACTAAAGAAATAAAAGGAAACCAAAGAATAGTTACAGAATTATCTTTCTTTTTTTTTTTTTTTACAACATTAAAACTAAAATTGCAGCTCTATGCTAGTTTGTAAAGTAACTCTGAAACACGAGTAGGGGTTAAATAAGTATCCTTAAGGTACAGGCTGATATTTCTCCACTGTTTTTTCCTTTTTTTTTTATTTTCATTTTTTTAAACCAGAACTCAACAGAAAACTGCTCTTAAAATGAAAGTGCCCACAACCGCAGCTCTCTCCACCACCGCCTCCTCCTTCGCCATCCCTTCTTTTTCTGGGTGAGATCATGGGTGTGAGCGGGTACCAGGGAGAGGGGGAGGGAGGGAGAGAGAGAGAGAGAGAGATTGGGAGATAATGGGAGGAATCAGGTAAAAGAGAGAGAGAGCAAAAGCAGTCGGCAGTGAGGTGCGCGGAGAAGGAAAGGGCGAGGGCGAGAGAGAGAGAGAGAGAGAGAGCCACGAGAGAGTGGAGAAAAAGATAGAATGGAGTAAAAGAGAGGGGTTGAGAGAGAGAGTGAAAGAGGGGGGGGTCAGCCATCCCCTATGAGGAGACGTGGGGCAGGGGGCAGTGTTTTTGGGAGAACAGTCCCGGCTCATTCTGTGGCACCGAGCACATAGCTCAGCCCTGTCCTCTCTCTAGTCCGTTTCATTCACCCAGAACTCCTTCGCCGTGGTCTCCTGCTCTCCGAGTGCACGGAGGGGGGGGGGGGGGGTCCAGACACACCCAGAACATCGGGGGGGGGGGTCGCTTCCGGGACACAGAGGCTGCAGCGGGACGGGTTCCGCTGGGAGGGTGGAACCCTCAGGACATCAGGGCAGGGCGGGGGGCGGAGTCTGAGGAACGACTCCACCCACCTGACCCTGCCCCTGACCCCATCCCCAGCACCATGAGCATCCAGCTTCCCGTCCGTCCGTCTGTCTGCCTGTCCATCCCAGTGCAGCCAGAGAGAGCAGACGGAAACACAGAGTCCCAGGGGGACAGCGCCGTTCTTCCTGTGTAACCTGAGACGGCCAGCAGAGGGCGCTGACACAGAGCGGGGGGCGGGGCCGGCATGTGACGGAGCTGAGGTGGAGTGTTGCGGTCTGATTGGACAGTGGGGTGAGAGAACTCTAGGGGGGGACTGAA